>NW_017308048.1:45319-49404 GCF_000935625.1 Nanorana parkeri
ATATTATCTGTCAGGGGGGAGATGGGACGGAGCAATGTTCTGAAGATCTCTAGAGGGGTCAGTGATGGAATAATCTGCAGAATATATCAATATGTATCTGTCAGGAGGGAGATGGGACGGAGCAATGCTCTGCAGATCTCTAGAGAGGTCAGTGGTGGAATAATCTGCAGAATATATCAATATGTATCTGTCAGGAGGAAGATGGGACGGAGCAATGTTCTGCAGGTCTCTAGAGAGGTCAGTGGTGGAATAATCTGCAGAATATATCAATATGTATCTGTCAGGGGGAGATGGGACGGAGCAATGTTCTGCAGATCTCTAGAGGGGTCAGTGATGGAATAATCTGCAGAATATATCAATATGTATCTGTCAGGAGGGAGATGGGACGGAGCAATGTTCTGCAGATCTCTAGAGAGGTCATTGATGGAATAATCTGCAGAATATATCAAGCCAGTTTAATTCCAGGTTGTAATTCAACAAAACAGGAAAAATACCAAGGGGGGGGTCAATACTTTTGCAAGCCACTGTATATCTGTTACATAATATTTCCTGGCAGATTTGGAACAATCATCGGAATCTAGAGCTTCCCATTGGCTCCTATGAACCCCCCAAGTCAGCTCTCGGTCTGTGTAGGTTGTAATACTCCCCCCTCGGTGGTACAACTCACAGGGGTTCCCTCTAGTGGTGAGGACAGACTGGGATGGTATAGTCTGTGGGTGTGGCTAATGACCTGTGGGTGTGGCTAATGGTCTGTGGGTGTGGCCCGGCCAATCTCGTGTGGCAGAGTTCAGGGTAAATAAATCATCCTGTACACGTATCGCCTCGTCCGAGACTCAATACCTTTCTTGTGATTACTGTCCCTTTAAATCAACGTTTGTAAACTCTCATACAATTAGAGGAGCTCCTATTAAAGGGGATCGGTCACAACACCCATGTGAGAAGCCTCAGATAGAAGCTGACACTCTGTGCTCAGTTCTGACACAATGACATCACTTGAGGTGAAGCTGAATGGGTGCAGCATCACTGGCCCGGAAGCAGCATTCAGTCCTGGACCCACAGCTTCCATTTAGACAGAAAAAACATATAAACAGCGCTCTCGGATGGGCAAAGAGTTAGCTTGGAGGCGTGTATGCAGCCCTGGAAAACAGGAGGAGAACCTGTGAATGCAAATGTTCAAGAAACCAAGAAAGGGCGCAGAGAACACTGGCTAGCTAACGAAGTTGTAATGAAGACTAAAGGTGGTGGCACTTACGCGTGATTGCCAGGATCTGGAGATGGACGGCCGGTATGGAGGATCGGGGCACTCGTGGTGTGGTGCCGACTGTAGTCGATGTGCTGATCCGAGAGGTACATCCACGGGAGAGTGTAGACAAGAAGAGGGGACTTCGTCCGAAGTGCCGTTGGGGGTCTGTGCGGTGTGGAGGAGAGGCAGGGAGATCGCTGTGGTGTCGGCAATGGACAGGCCTGTGTAAGTCCCCTCTTCTTGTATCCATCTCCAGATCCTGGCAATCACGCGTAAGTGCCACCACCTTTAGTCTTCATTACAACTTCGTTAGCTAGCCAGTGTTCTCTGCGCCCTTTCTTGGTTTCTTGAACAGCTTCCATTTAGAGCTTTTCACACAGTTTTGCTTGGCAGCAGTGGCCTGAAGGCACGGGCATGACTCCCGGAGGCACAAGCATGACGATCTAAGGCACAGGCATGACTCCCTAAGGCACAGGCATGACTCCCGGAGGCACAAGCATGATGATCCAAGGCACCAGCATGACTCCCGGAGGCACAAGCATGATGATCCAAGGCACGGGCATGACTCCCGGAGGCACAAGCATGACGATCTAAAGCACAGGCATGACTCCCGGAGGCACAAGCATGACGATCTAAGGCACGGGCATGACTCCCTAAGGCCCATTCATATAATAATATAATATGTAAAATAACAGCTGACGGAAGCTGCACAGAAACAGGAACCATTTTCAGGTAGTTGGAACGATTTTGGAGTTTTTAAGTTCCCTTTAAGCATTAAAAATGTGGCAACCTTTCCCACTTTCATCACCTCCATGTTGGTATCACAATTGTTGCAAAAAAAGAGAAGAGCGAACCGCAGCGCTGCTGCCAGGAATACGAGTGGACATTAGTCAGCAAAGGATTCTGGGTAACCTCTTCTACGGGGAAGAATGTGAATTGTTAATGTGGACGAGCTCGTCAGGTACAAAACAGAGCGCCGCCTTTCCCGGCTCAGACCAAAAGGTGTCCAAGGAGATCCCGGGCCAACATTATGTTGCCGGATCCCGGAACACTGGTAACCCCGCCCATGTTCCACATTTTATCCTCTCCCTTTCCAGGTGGGTGTACCCAAATCACGCCCACCTAACAGGTTAGTCCAACCCAGACCCTGCATACGGGTGTCCACCCATCAGGAACACTTTACAGGTTGATCCCGCCCTCCACATATGGGTGTCCAGGTTAATCCCGCCCTCCAAATAATGGGTGTACACCCATCAGGAACACTTTACAGTGTGCCTCTGGGAGTCATACCCGTGCCTTTACAGGTTGAGCCCACCTTTCAAATATGAGTGTCCACCCATCATCAGGAACACTTTACAGGTTGATCCCGCCCTCCTCATATGGGTGTCCACCCATCAGGAACACTTTACAGGTTGATCCCGCCCTCCTCATATGGGTGTCCACCCATCAGGAACACTTTACAGGTTGATCCCGCCCTCCACATATGGGTGCCCACCCATCAGGAACACTTTACAGGTTGATCCCGCCCTCCACATATGGGTGCCCACCCATCAGGAACACTTTACAGGTTGATCCCGCCTTTTTAAGTAAGAGCACAGCTACAGTGTGAACAGGCCCTCTCGCACAGCACACCTAGCTCGTGGTAATGTGGACTAGGCGCATTGCCTATTCATTTGAATGGCACCCCAACGCACCTCCCAGCAGCAATGCGCTACTTTTGTTTCAGCACAACGCACTGTATTGCTGTACCATGCATTACACTGTAGCGCACAGTCACTGGGAGGTGCATTAGGGTGCCATTAAAATGAAGAGTAACGCACCCAGCCCCCAGTATCACACACTGGCTGCGTTGTGCACGGTATTGTGTGTTTCGCACAACGCTATAGTGATAAAGGACCCCAATTGTGCATATGCAGTAGGTTGATGCTGTGATCCCGGGACGGGGCCCAGCACAGGGCATCAGTGGGAAGGAGGGCCGAGATCCGGGACCGTCCTGACAAATTCAGAACATATGGCGTCTATACAAAAAGGATTTAAAAAAAGGAAACAAGGACTTTAAAAGGATAACTATGGGGTCAGTGTTTTTCCCCGTAGTTCTCCCCAGGGTCACGGGAGGACACCAACTTGCGTCCTCCCGTTACCCTAAGCTCAGTATATCGGGGACTACAGCTCGCGGTATACTGAGACCGCCACAGCCGGGACAGACCAGACATTACTGTCGAGATCCGCCCAGCTGCGTGAGTGACAGCTGGCTCTGCCTATCTAGAGGCAGCTGTACCCGCCCCCTCCCCCGTCCGTTCCGCCACTCAGTGGTGGAGGATCGGAGGAGGGGGGGGGGAGGGGAATCCCCGCAGGGAGCCGTGACAGTCACCGTTCACTGCAGGAAGATGATCGAGAAGTGAGCGAACGCCGGTATGTGTTCGCTCACCTCCCGATCTACTGAGCCGACCTGTGACAGTCCCATTGTCACAGGTCGGCGCCAACTATGAGGATCAGTGATAATCACTCACCTCATAGTTCTCCTTTAATGGTACTCGGCGCACAGAGCAAACTGAACCTCGTCCAGTTCGGGTTTACAGCTACTTTAGGCTGATACATTCACATACGTATTTCAGCGAGATATTGATTGTATAATGATTGGGGATGAAGTCCGGGACAGACAGGAAGTGGAAGGAATCTTCTGCCGGTTACATTGTAACCTTTCAATGTTTGTTTTGACGTTGAAGTGTCAGTGTGCCTCCGGCTGTGTCGCAACAATGTCTACCAAGAGTCAGACACTTCCTTCAAGCGCTTCCCCTTTTCAGTCCACATCCCCCTATATGTTGATCAGCACGGGAACTCA
>NW_017308048.1:50563-56653 GCF_000935625.1 Nanorana parkeri
ATATATATATATATATATATATATATACATATACACACACACACATATACATATACATATACATACATACATACACCAGATACAGCCTAGAAATTCCCACCACACCCATAACTAGTATTTCAGTGCTCAGTGAATACTGGAGAGGTGAATTGGGTTCTCATATGTTTTGTACCAGATCTCTGTGCCGACCTACCAAGTCTGCAAACCGGCCATGACATTTTAAGAGTGTTCGGGTATTCATTTATATTATGGAGGATCTGTTGGGAGGATGGGATTACCACAAGGTGGGCAGCAGTACCCCAAGGTGGCCAAGAACTTCACAAGGCAGACAGCAAACCCCCAAAGTGGCCAAGAATGCACCAGAGTGGTCAGCAACGGGACGAAGGTGGCCAGGAACGGGCCAAGGTGGCCAGGAACGGGCCAAGGTGTTCAAGAACGGGCCAAGGTGTTCAAGAACGGGCCAAGGTGGCCAGGAACTACAACAAATACATTTTTGCCACTGAAGTCTGCAGGAGATACAGAAGCCAATGGGTGACACCACTCACGAGACTCCGCCTATTTCACTTTTGGGTGGCCTGAGCCTTTGAAATATGGGCACTATGACCACAGAACAGATTTGTATAAAGAAGCATTTCATGGAACTGAATGGCTAAACATATTTAGCAACAAAAGGAAAAAAAGCAAAGCCATATCATCATGTCTCAGTTATATGATCACATAGCTGGGCAAAAGATGGGGGCGGACAGACGCTGTTTGAAAGGGTCACATTTAGAGGGCACTTTTTAGATGAACACATTTAGGGTAACAGCACCTTTACCAAAATGTCCACCAAAAACAATGGTGGATGTGTCTTCTGCAAGGCTGCCCCCCCCCCCCCCCCACACACACACACACACACACACACACACACACACACACACACACATGGAACATGTACTTGTAAAGGTTGCCAGAATTCAGAATGTTCTTCACTAAGAATAAAAGGAGACATTTTTATTTGCAGATGGTGCTAATTTAAAGTGCTGGGGGGGAGGGGGGAGGGGGGTTGAGATAGCTGGACTGCAAGAAGGCTCACCCAGACCCTGGCTGGTTGGACAACAGAGGGTCAAGAAAGATGAACCTTAGGAAGGAACACTGAGGGTCAGGGTGGATGGACCACAAAGGATCAGGCAGATGGACCACAAGGAGGACCACTGGGGGCAGGGGACAGGGCCAGAGCAGTTGGGCCATCAGCCATCAATCCTCAAGGCAGATGTACAGTAAAAATAGGAACACTGAGATTGGGCCAGGTTGCATCACTGATGATCAAGGCTGATGAACCATAAGGAAGGACATTGAGGGTTGCGGCAGTTGGACCACCAAGGATCAAGGCAGATGATGGATGGTAAGGAGAAACACCAAGGGTTGAGATGGTTGGACCAACGAGGATCAAGGTAGATGATGGATGGGTCAGGAGAACCACTGAGGATCAACGCAGATAATGGATGATAAGGAGAAACACCAAGGGTTGAGACAGTTGGACCAGTGAGGATCAAGGCAGATGATGGATGGTAAGGAGAAACACCAGGGGTTGAGATGGTTGGACCACTGAGGATCAAGGCAGAATAAAGATGGTAAGGAGAAACACCTAGGGTTGAGATGACTGGACCAGTGAGGATCAAGGTAGATGATGGATGGGTAAGGAGGACCACAGAGGATCAAGGTAGATGATGGATGGGTCAGGAGGACCACTGAGGATCAAGGCAGATAATGGATGATAAGGAGAAACACAGAGGGTTGAGACAATTGGACCACTGAGGATCAAGGTAGATGATGGATGGGTAGGGAGGAACACTGAGGATTGGGGTGGTTGGACCACCCAGGATCAAGGCAGAAAGATCGTATGGAGGAACACTGAGGGTTGAGAAGGTTGGACCACCAACTGATGAGACAAATGGACTGCAAGGACAACCACAGGGTCAAGACAGATGAACCATAAGGCAGACCACTAGGAAAGGAAGGGGTTGGACCGCAGCATTTGTTGGGCCTCTCCTGATCCGGTTGCACTTTCTATATTATATCCCGGCACGTCGGCCCAGAATGAACATAAAAGCTTTCTCCGGGAATGTCTCCACTATGCGTTACATCATAATGGCAGCTTTCATTAACAGTCTCATTTCCTCTTTTGTCCTCTGAGGCCGCCACTCATCTCCAGCAACGTGGGAAATGCAGATCAATGGCTTGTCATGGGTCGGATCATGAAGTAAGCCTTCGCTGCGTTGTTGTTTTAGGACGGCACGCTAGGCGGGCGAGGTGGGGTGAGCAGGAGGACAGGTGGCAGGTGTCAGGTTACCAAATGGAATCAGCCCCGGGCATTTTCCAAAGCCGTAACCGCTTATTAAAGGAACCGCCAATGGCCTTAACCCTCCACCAAACACAAATATCAATTGGGGTGGAATGACCCTTTAAATGTACAGTCTCTGCTTGCTGCAGTTACAGCCGTCTGATTGTTTACTGAACGCAGTGCGCTGAACCGGCATATTACAAGCGATCAACGCGGAAATCAGGCGCTGAGGAATAATATATCAACCAGCAGAGAGACTCCATTGTCACTGAACCCGGACTAATGAGAGAGAGAAGAGTCACTAATGGCCGAGCTCCGCCCCCAGTCCTGATCCCTGAACATTACCCCGCCGTCTCCTGTCCGCGCCACCGCACCTCTGACCGCATCCAATAATTACCCCGCAAATCCGAACATGGCCAATACATACCCGACTGCTACTATCCATACATACAGAATATGAACAGATACTGAGAATGACACCCGGCATACAGGACAAGAGGAGTGGTACTGTGCAGAGTCCAAACATACAGAATAAGAACAGATACCGAGAACGACACCCGGCATACAGGACAAGAGAAGTGGTACTGTGCACAGTCCATACATACAGAATAAGAACAGATAACGGGAACGACACCCGGCATACAGGACAAGAGAAGTGGTACTGTGCAGTGTCTATACAAGAGGAGTAGTACTGTGCAGAGTCCATACATACAGAACAGATACCGAGAATGACACCCGGCATACAGCATACAGGACAAGAGAAGTGGCAGAGTCTATACATACAGAGTAAGAACAGATACCGAGAATGACACCCGGCATACAGGACAAGAGAAGTGGTACTGTGCAGTGTCTATACAAGAGGAGTAGTACTGTGCAGAGTCCATACATACAGAACAGATACCGAGAATGACACCCGGCATACGGGACAAGAGAAGTGGTACTGTGCAGAGTCCATACATACAGAATAAGAACAGATACCGAGAATGACACCCGGCATACGGGACAAGAGAAGTGGTACTGTGCAGAGTCCATACATACAGAATAAGAACAGATACCGAGAATGACACCCGGCATACGGGACAAGAGAAGTGGTACTGTGCAGAGTCCATACATACAGAATAAGAACAGATACCGAGAATGACACCCGGCATACGGGACAAGAGAAGTGGTACTGTGCAGAGTCCATACATACAGAATAAGAACAGATACCGAGAATGACACCCGGCATACGGGACAAGAGAAGTGGTACTGTGCAGAGTCCATACATACAGAATAAGAACAGATACCGAGAATGACACCCGGCATACGGGACAAGAGAAGTGGTACTGTGCAGAGTCCATACATACAGAATAAGAACAGATACCGAGAATGACACCCGGCATACGGGACAAGAGAAGTGGTACTGTGCAGAGTCCATACATACAGAATAAGAACAGATACCGAGAATGACACCCGGCATACGGGACAAGAGAAGTGGTACTGTGCAGAGTCCATACATACAGAATAAGAACAGATACCGAGAATGACACCCGGCATACGGGACAAGAGAAGTGGTACTGTGCAGAGTCCATACATACAGAATAAGAACAGATACCGAGAATGACACCCGGCATACGGGACAAGAGAAGTGGTACTGTGCAGAGTCCATACATACAGAATAAGAACAGATACCGAGAATGACACCCGGCATACGGGACAAGAGAAGTGGTACTGTGCAGAGTCCATACATACAGAATAAGAACAGATACCGAGAATGACACCCGGCATACGGGACAAGAGAAGTGGTACTGTGCAGAGTCCATACATACAGAATAAGAACAGATACCGAGAATGACACCCGGCATACGGGACAAGAGAAGTGGTACTGTGCAGAGTCCATACATACAGAATAAGAACAGATACCGAGAATGACACCCGGCATACGGGACAAGAGAAGTGGTACTGTGCAGAGTCCATACATACAGAATAAGAACAGATACCGAGAATGACACCCGGCATACGGGACAAGAGAAGTGGTACTGTGCAGAGTCCATACATACAGAATAAGAACAGATACCGAGAATGACACCCGGCATACGGGACAAGAGAAGTGGTACTGTGCAGAGTCCATACATACAGAATAAGAACAGATACCGAGAATGACACCTGGCATACAGGACAAGAGAAGTGGTATGTGGTGCTGTTTAGTAGACATGGCCCCGGCTTCTCCGTTGAGTCTCTTCCCACCAAATGTCAACATTTGTCTTTCAAATCATGTAAATTGCAGCAGGTGACTTCTAGAGAAGCGGAGAACTCCCAGAAGGACACCCGGAGTACAGGGAGTTCTGTATATACAGAAGAAGCTGTTTTACATGTCAAAGGATTTGTATTTCTGTCCATCCAGTCCTGAGATTTACATGGCTGTGCCATAAAGATAGAACAGGAGGGAAGGATTTTTCTCTGCTGCATTTCAGTAACACGTACGGGTCTTCTCTCTCCCCCTGTGATTGGACAGTGAAAGGAGAAGCAGCACACTAATGGACTTACCCCTATTTTGCTCCTTGTGCTGCTTCTTCTCCTCCCAGTCTGAGCTCTGCAGTACAGGGACTGATACTAGATCATATGAATGTACTTACAATGCACCGCTTGTATTTAATGATCTGTTATTGATTGACGAGCTGCATTCACGTGATTTTCCTTCTGTGGGTCATAACCTGAGCCTGCCACTGACACAAATTCTTCCTGCACATAAATGCTGTAGCTCCGCCCTCAGCGCCGTCACATTATGATCCTGGCACACAAGGCTTTGGGTTTATAACAAGTCAGACAAACACGGCTCCTTGTAAAACAACATTACAGGAGTCACATGAACTGTGACCGACCGCCTGCAATTAAAAAAAAAAAAAGGGATTTTGGCAGAAGAAAAGATACTTCATGGTGAATGATATAGGAGGTGATCCAACAAACGGGGCACCCCTAAATGTGGAGGAATAGTCCCCAAAATTAAATTAGTCCTTAGATGAGGGTGGCCATGGATCCCCTCCCCCGCACTATTATTAAAGAGCACAAACAAAAGCAGCTTTTGCTGCAACTTTCACCTTCATACCGGGGACTTCCCCCGCAGTTCTCCTTTTCTGCCACTAGATGTCCTCAGATCATCCACATGGACCCACCCCCAGCCTGTGATTGGACAGTGAAAGGAGAGAAGGAGCACAGTGATGAGCTCATCTCCCCATCACTCTGCTTTCTCCTCCTATCAGCATGTGCCTTTATCAGCACATGAACGCACTGGTGTGAGCTCTGCTGTACAGGGAATACAAGAGGGTGACACCGGGTCACATTCAGGTATCTGCATCTTTAATAAAGCAGGTGGAGGGGAGGCGGTGGTGTCACCCCGCATTTATTGTCCTGGAGGTTGTACAGTCAGCACTCAGTGTAAATTATTAATGGCGCCGGATACGCGGAGGAGGCCCAGGTTGGCTAAGCGAGGCTATCGTTGCCATTTCCTGGAGAGAAGTGTGACATTCGTCAGGCCAGGAAGTGGCAATTTCCTGCAAGTTTCAGCAAGACGCACACGACGCGCGATTGTTGTGATACTCGAGCCCAGGCTTCCCGTAAGAGGAGTCTCAAGTGACACTGCAGAGCCGGTGACCCCGGCTTAAGATCATCTGCCGGATCATGTGTACTCTGTATAATCCAGATAATGAACGGTCACAACACGGAGCACTGGCACGCAACCACCCCCCCCCCCCCCCCACCCCCCCCCTCAGCAGCCAAAGCAACTACAG
>NW_017308048.1:57016-61010 GCF_000935625.1 Nanorana parkeri
CAATATGTATCTGTCAGGAGGGAGATGGGACGGAGCAATGTTCTGCAGATCTCTAGAGAGGTCAGTGGTGGAATAATCTGCAGAATATATCAATATGTATCTGTCAGGGGGGAGATGGGACGGAGCAATGCTCTGCAGATCTCTAGAGGGGTCAGTGATGGAATAATCTGCAGAATATATCAATATGTATTTGTCAGGGGGAGATGGGACGGAGCAATGTTCTGCAGATCTCTAGAGAGGTCAGTGGTGGAATAATCTGCAGAATATATCAATATGTATCTGTCAGGGGGGAGATGGGACGGAGCAATGTTCTGCAGATCTCTAGAGGGGTCAGTGATGGAATAATCTGCAGAATATATCAATATGTATCTGTCAGGGGGGAGATGGGACGGAGCAATGCTCTGCAGATCTCTAGAGAGGTCAGTGATGGAATAATCTGCAGAATATATCAATATGTATCTGTCAGGGGGAGATGGGACGGTGCGATGTTCTGCAGATCGGCGGAGCGCTTCCTATCGGCTCTCTTAGTTGGAACGTCATTTGTTCGGGACGCATAAAGAGACGTTTGTTGTTGACAGTCTGACAGACATGAGGGCAACAGATCCTCAGCTTGGCATCGCTCTTCGCGTTTCATAATCGGCAGAAGACGGGTCCCGCGGGTAGCACCACATGGTGACCGGTGTAGACGCAGCGGGGTGACATCGGCCTCCTATACACACAATGTCCCAGAGGGCATTTATTAACCACTTCCCTGCTGGGACAAAGAAAGTCTTGTGGGGCAAGAAGCAGAACGAGCCTCAGGACATGCGGTGCCCCGTGTAAGAGTTCAGTGTGTGCGCCACGGGGCAGATTGGTGCACAGAACCCCTTCTGGTCCATTATAAACCTCGCAGCCCTCACACACAATGCAGGAAGAAGATTCTGTGTAAGTGGGCCCCTCAGAGCCCCGTGGGGGCGACAAGATCGGGAGGACGAAGAACTTCCCAACCAAAGACACAAAACTGACATCTCTAATAATACTATTGTCTGTTCAACAATAATGCAAGTGACACCTAGGGGCCCCAGAACCATGACACACTGACACTTGGGGCCCCAGAACCATGACACACTGACACTTGGGGCCCCAGAACCATGACACACTGACACTTGGGGCCCATTGGGGGTCCCGGAACAAGTCTTTGAGGGTGCTGCAGGTCACTCACCAGTATATGCAGTCCAGTCCTGGGGACCCGGTTGCGGTGCCGTTGAGGCTGCGAGGAGCTGCACTCGGTTCTTGTCACCGTTTGTGACTCTGAGGAATGAGGAAGACTCGGAGTTGGCAATTCACAAAGCTCCTCAACAAGTTCAAACAGTTCAGCCCCTCCAGCAGTGCCTGCCACTTCTTAAAGGGCCAGCACACCAAAAACAGAACACCAAGTCAAAGAGGAAACGCGTAGCCGATTGGTTCCACCAGAACCAGCGTCCTGCCTGCCTGTGTTGTACATCAGACATAGAAGACGCTGTTCTGACACTTGTAGTCCACCGGGGCACAATAAAGCTTTTTTAGTATACAGAGGCAATTTCTGCCACTCCTAGTTCACCAACCTTCAGAAGCCTTCCAACGCACACCAGCGATGCAAAGTGGCGGCACCACCGCATGGTTACTGGCATGTGCCGCTTTCGGGTTTCACTATTATTATACAACAGTCAAAACAGACACCAGCGGATGTGAGTGGCAGTCTGATATTTTGGGGATTTCTGAGCAGCGATTACATTTCACAACAATTCTAATATTAAATAAAGTTATTTATTACAAAATAGTAACAAAATCAACGCGATTGTAATAAGAGATCCCGTCATTGTTTACTCTGGGGTGTCTGTGTTGGATGCCGGGGGGCCCAGGAAGGAGAGGAGCATTGGGACCTTTCTGGTGATTTCTGGCTATGCTGGGCTCTTATCTAGTGGGAGTAGCAGCTGTGGGTTCTTTTTCACTCTGTGACTCGCATCTCCTACTGCTTACCTGTGGGGCGGGGGTCCTCAATCCTCTCTTCCCCTGATTTCGGGTTCTGCCCGGATCGGTCCGTTCAGATGCACACGTGTCAACCTGCTCAACCGATATCCTCCATCTCCTGAGGAAGCGCTCTTTAGCGTGAAACGTTGGGAAACTACGTGACTCCTCCACTCCGAATAATTGAAGCACTAATCATGTCTTTGTTTCCAATCATGTCATCGTGTTTATTGTCCTAAATCAATCATGTATCACTGACCTGGTTATATAGAAGTGGAGGGAGTCTCTAAGGAGATATCTGATTGGAGGTTTTCATCAATTCATTTTGTAATTATTTAATCAAGAGACTTTTTTTTTTTTTTTAACCTTCAATTGCCTTGGTACCTTCAAAACCCCATCTTTCTCTTTTTGTGATTACCATTGTTACCAGAGGTGTGGTGCCTAAATACTCAGGTCCTGGTCATCAATTAATTGTACGATACAAATAGTAACAATCCAATATTTCAGCAAAGAATGTGGAATTGTTCAAGAAACTTTTGGACGATTTCTTAAGGGACCGTAATATACAGGGGTACGGGTAATATACAGGGGTACGGGTAATATACAGGGGTACAGGTAATATACAGGGGTACAGGTAACATACAGGTAACATACAGGGGTACAGGTAACATACAGGGGTACAGGTAATATACAGGGGTACGGGTAACATACAGGGGTACGGGTAACATACAGGGGTACGGGTAATATACAGGGGTACGGGTAATATACAGGGGTACAGGTAACATACAGGGGTACGGGTAATATACAGGGGTACAGGTAATATACAGGGGTACAGGTAATATACAGGGGTACAGGTAACATACAGGGGTACAGGTAACATACAGGGGTACGGGTAACATACAGGGGTACGGGTAATATACAGGGGTACGGGTAATATACAGGGGTACAGGTAACATACAGGGGTACGGGTAATATACAGGGGTACAGGTAATATACAGGGGTACAGGTAATATACAGGGGTACGGGTAACATACAGGGGTACAGGTAATATACAGGGGTACGGGTAATATACAGGGGTACAGGTAACATACAGGGGTACAGGTAACATACAGGGGTACAGGTAACATACAGGGGTACAGGTAACATACAGGGGTACAGGTACTCCTAGAATGAGATCCTAATAGGTTGGACTTGATGGACTAATGTCTTTATTCAGCCTCAAATACTATGTAACTATGTAATACGATTGTAATAAGAGATCCCGTCATTGTTTACATATTACAATCGTGTGGATTTATTTCTGTATGTAAATTAAACAATGACGGGATCTCGGATTACAATCGTGTTGATTTGTTTGATTTGTAAGAGATCCCGTCATTGTTTACAAATAATAACAAACCAACACGATTGTAATAAGAGATCCCGTCATTGTTTACAAATAGTAACAGCGCGATTGTAATAAGGGATCCCGTCATTGTTTACAAATAGTGAGACAATTGTAACAACGTATCCCGGTATTGTATCCGAATATCAACAATCACCGATCTCCCCTCAGCCTCTCAAACATCCGATTGGATGGGGACACATTGTTACATTTGATCTCTGTCATCCTTTTATAGATTTGGAACTCTTCCCTTAAACTGGCCACACACTCGGCAATCTGATCGGGCGATCAGCGACCAATTTTGCGCGCTAACCGAGAACATCAAAATGGTTTTTCGATCGACCACAAGGAGCTTCCCCGATCGATCACAACGGATACAAATCTAGCCACAGCTTTTACGTTTGGCTTCTATTTTAATACGATATATATATATTTCCTGGCTCATCTCGTGTCGGCATACATACCTACGGGTCAGCTCCTCCCCCCTGTAGGTATGCCGACATGAGTATAAGCCAGGAAAAGAACATTACGGTAAGTATGATAACAATTTTCCCTAATTATATATATATTATATAACATAGAATTATATTGACGCGCTTTTTTGTGTCCAGTTTCCACCTCATA
>NW_017308048.1:61513-64756 GCF_000935625.1 Nanorana parkeri
ATAACCATCAGAATTCTGGTGGTCGATCGGATGCCCCCGCGGTGGATTCCTTAGTGTCTTGTGGTTCCCGGTGGCTGGAAATCAGTTGCAATTGGCACACGTATGACCAGCTGAACTAAAACATATTCCACATACGTGGCAACATTGTAACCTTCTACCACTAACGTTTCCCGTTGTCGCACAATAAAAACGTACGCGGCGATCCATCGAAAACGCCTTTTCAGGGTCATTGTATTTACATCGCATTTGGTCGCTGTAATCCCGGAGACGGTTGTGGTTGTAGAACACCCCATGGCCCGGTGTGGGACCGACCGCAACCGATACGATCGCACCGACAATCATCTCCAAACGCTCATCTGATAAACTTTTTTCTTTTAAAAGAAAAAAATATATAATAATAAAAGTGACAAATATTCAAGGGTTTCCCAGCGTTGGACCTCTCCTATCGGTGTCTGACCGCGCACAATCCGTACGCGCCTTTCCTGTATCTCCAATGACCATTCGGATATCGCCAGCGCTGCGTGTGTTTTGCGCATCACATTTTGGATTGAAGAAGAATCCATCCGGTGGCTTTGGTCTCGCAGCAATAATAGTTAGGAGACATAATCATAATAAAGAACGGCGCCCCCGCCTCTGTTCTTACCTGTGCAGAGCTGGCCGAGGATTAACGCCGATCCACGACGAGGGGCGACTCTACGCCGCGTACCCCTGACTCATGACCCACGCACGCCTGACACACAGGAAGAGATCCAGCAGATCTGAGAGTGAAACCAATCAGCCCCGGGGATGCCTCGCCCTGCTCGGCAGGTAAACCTGAGACATCAAACAAGGGACGGACACACCCACCCACCGGCTCCGCCTCCCCTCCTCCTCCTCAAACATACCAATTCCAATAGATGACATCACTGCCTCCGAGGCCCCTCCCAGGAGAGCCAGAGCGATGAGAAACAGCATGACCCGATGACGCCAGAAAGCGACACGCCGCGGTGTAAACAAACGTCGTGTTTGCATCTCGTCTCTATGCCGCCCCGAGCTTTGTACGGAAAAGGGACACTTTTCATATTTAATTTTTTTTTAAATGTAAGAAATTAAAAAATAAAATAAAAAAGGAAATTGACAAAAATGTAAAAGATTATAAAAATGTTTTAAAAAAATCTCAAAAATGTAAAAACACACTTTAAAATGTAAAAAAATCTACAAGAATGTAAAAAAAAATTATAAAATGTTTTTAAAAAAATCTAAGTTTTAAAAAAATCAATCATTAAAAAAAAAATCATTATTTTTTTTTACAAAAATCAACAAACTTAAACAAGAAAACAAAATAATAAAAAATAAAATCAACAAAATCTATAAAAACATATCTACATGGGTCCACCGTCTCGAGAATATCAATAGCAGGCCCCCTGCACGTCAATTATTTTTTTTCATCCTCTACCTTGGCCCAGGGAAGGGTTAACCTAGGTGGGGACATGGGCCGGCCTCCAGGCAGCAGCTGACTAATGCCATAAATTGGCGCCATTATGGACAGCGCACAGGACAGCTCAGCCACACGCTGCGTGTGTCAGGTAATGGCGGCCCGCGTGCCGCTGGGCGAAAAGACGGTGACGAGTTCAGGAGGTCAGGCGTGGAGAAGTGGCGGAACCTGTTTGGGCCGATCGTTATGGGATTTCCAGGCTCAGCATAAATAAACTTTAATGTACACAGAGAAAGATGACGCGGGCCGTCGTGACGCGTTCATCATACACTAAATCATACCCTTCCTTTCTCTACGATACCCAGAGGATCGCTCCCTACATGCCGATCAGCTGACCCGTCTCCTCTGATCACCTCTAGACAGGAAAAGACGAAGAGTAAATATACAAAAGATGATTGCCAGCCTCGTGCAGGAGCAGAGCAGGGAGAACTGGCCTGGTGCTGGTGAGGGTTTTTGTTTTTTTTAAACTAATCTGATCAATTAAAATAAAATTAGAATGTTGAGCGGCGCCAAAACCTGCCAATCCCATCCGGTCGCCTTTTAGACTATATGGGCCCCGTGTGCTGAGCGATTGGACTGCTTCTCAAAACCAAAATGGCTTCCAGCAAGAAGGACATTTGTCACATCGGCGCCTCCGGGTTGTTTTTGAGTCTGCCCCCATCCTCTACCTTGGCCCAGGGAAGGGTTAACCTAGGTGGGGACATGGGCCGGCCTCCAGGCAGCAGCTGACTAATGCCATAAATTGGCGCCATTATGGACAGCGCACAGGACAGCTCAGCCACACGCTGCGTGTGTCAGGTAATGGCGGCCCGCGTGCCGCTGGGCGAAAAGACGGTGACGAGTTCAGGAGGTCAGGCGTGGAGAAGTGGCGGAACCTGTTTGGGCCGATCGTTATGGGATTTCCAGGCTCAGCATAAATAAACTTTAATGTACACAGAGAAAGATGACGCGGGCCGTCGTGACGCGTTCATCATACACTAAATCATACCCTTCCTTTCTCTACGATACCCAGAGGATCGCTCCCTACATGCCGATCAGCTGACCCGTCTCCTCTGATCACCTCTAGACAGGAAAAGACGAAGAGTAAATATACAAAAGATGATTGCCAGCCTCGTGCAGGAGCAGAGCAGGGAGAACTGGCCTGGTGCTGGTGAGGGTTTTTGTTTTTTTTAAACTAATCTGATCAATTAAAATAAAATTAGAATGTTGAGCGGCGCCAAAACCTGCCAATCCCATCCGGTCGCCTTTTAGACTATATGGGCCCCGTGTGCTGAGCGATTGGACTGCTTCTCAAAACCAAAATGGCTTCCAGCAAAAAAATGGCTTCCGGGTTGTTTTTGTACCGGGAAGGCTGCAGTGTCATTTGCATTCATCATGATCCCAAAAGCTGACCGTCTATGGCAGGAATAGGCAACTGCGGCACTCCACCTGCGGGGAATACTGCAAATCCCAGCATGCATCTGCCCATGGGAGTCATGCCTGTGGCTGGCAGAGTCTTGCAATGCCTCATGGGACTTGTAGTTCCACCACAGCTGGAGTGCTGAGGTTGCTTACCCCTTGGGTCTATGGTCAGTTCTGTGCTGCAAAATTGCCTTGCTATAACAATTACATGGCAAAGGGCTGACATACTCCATGGCACAGTACAAAGCATCCTTCCTGCTAGTGTAATACCCCTCCCCCCACCTCTGCCCTCACCTGAGGCTACGTATTTGGAAGGAGCATTGAGCCAGTGAAACTCCAGCTGTGCGCCCGAGACCATCACCCGGGGA
>NW_017308048.1:64770-66396 GCF_000935625.1 Nanorana parkeri
ATTTAGTTATTTATTATTACATTTAATACTTGTATTATTATTTAGTTATTTTTTTATTAGTATTATTTTTACTTTTTTTATTGTTTATTTTACACAATTTTTCAAAAATTCCAATGATGTTTTGATTTTCAATCTATCATTGTGATCAGTATAAACCAAGGATCTCGATTGTACTCATCAGATCGCGGCGCCAACGCTTTGGCCGCTTCGAACTTCATTCAGTTTCCCCGAGGACGATATTATTATTTTCATCCCGGTGACAACAGAATTATGAATTGAACGATGGCGCGTCTATGGACCGCTTGGTGGACGAGGGATATCGCGCGTCTGCTGCCGGCCGCCGTATCTTTCATAACACCCAATGATCTCCCTGGAGATTAAAGGGCGCCGTTGCGTCCCCCTCAGGATGGCGCTATTCTTCGAGGACACGCGGGTCTGTGAAATCTCCGGAATGTTCTCCGTGCAGATTGTTCCGGGTCACTCGCTAATTTACACGGAGAGACAATCAAAGACAAGAGCCGGCAGGTAATGCGGAGCCCAAGAGCTGACATTCACTAGAAAACAACGTGCGGCTCACAGCAAACACTTCCCATAGAGGAGGAGATCGTTATTAGAATCACTCCATAAATCTGGCTCCGCCCTCATCAGAGACGGATGCCAAAAGTCCGGCGGCTTGGACCTCAGGCCCGGGGGGGGGGCTCTGGCCACCCATTACCGTCCCACCGTGCCCACTACCGTCCCACCGTGCCCACTACCGTCCCACCGTGCCCACTACCGTCCCACCGTGCCCATTACTGTCCTCATTACTGTCCTACTGTGCCCATTTCCATCCTACTGGGCCCATTACCGTCCTACTGGGCCCATTGCTGTCCGACCATGGCCACTGCCATCTCACCATGGCCTTTACCATCCCACCATGCCCATTACCGTCCTACTGGGAGGGCTCTGTCCTGGGCCGTGCCACGGGGTCACAGTGTCACCCTGCAGGCGCAACGACTCCATAAGGTGATCATTATGGAGAGAATAATGAATGGAGTGGGCGGTACCTGCACAATTAGGGGAGGGGCTTAGGGAGGGAATATTCAGGTAAGTAGGCGGGACCAATAAATATACCCAGACAAAAAGGTATTCAACTAATCAACCATGCCCATTACCGTCCCACCGTGCCCGCTACCGTCCCACCGTGCCCACTGCCGTCCCACCGTGCCCACTACTGTCCTCATTACTGTCCTACTGTGTCCATTTCCATCCTACTGGGCCCATTACCGTCCTACTGGGCCCATTGCTGTCCGACCATGGCCACTGCCATCTCACCATGCCCATTACCATCCCACCATGCCCATTACCGTCCTACTGGGCCCATTGCTGTCCGACCATGGCCACTGCCATCTCACCATGCCCATTACCATCCCACCATGCCCATTACCATCCCACCATGCCCATTACTGTCCTACTGTGCCCATTACCGTCCCTCTATGCCCATTACCATCCCTCTATGCCCATTACCATCCCTCTATGCCCATTACTGTCCTACTGTGCCCATTACCATCCCTCTATGCCCATTACCATCCCTCTATGCCCATTACTGTCCTACTCCACCCATTATCATCCCACCATGCCCATTAC
>NW_017308048.1:66417-68748 GCF_000935625.1 Nanorana parkeri
CGACTCCATAAGGTGATCATTATGGAGAGAATAATGAATGGAGTGGGCGGTACCTGCACAATTAGGGGAGGGGCTTAGGGAGGGAATATTCAGGTAAGTAGGCGGGACCAATAAATATACCCAGACAAAAAGGTATTCAACTAATCAACCATGCCCATTACCGTCCCACCGTGCCCGCTACCGTCCCACCGTGCCCACTGCCGTCCCACCGTGCCCACTACTGTCCTCATTACTGTCCTACTGTGTCCATTTCCATCCTACTGGGCCCATTACCGTCCTACTGGGCCCATTGCTGTCCGACCATGGCCACTGCCATCTCACCATGGCCTTTACCATCCCACCATGCCCATTACCATCCCACCATGCCCATTACCGTCCCACCATGCCCATTACCGTCCCACCATGCCCATTACCGTCCCACCATGCCCATTACCATCCCTCTATGCCCATTACCGTCCCACCATGCCCATTACCATCCCTCTATGCCCATTACCATCCCTCTATTCCCATTACTGTCCTATGCCCATTACCATCCCTCTATGCCCATTACCATCCCTCTATGCCCATTACTGTCCTACTGTGCCCATTACCATCCCGCTATGCCCATTACTGTCCTACTGTGCCCATTACCATCCCTCTATGCCCATTACTGTCCTACTATGCCCATTACCATCCCTCTATGCCCATTACCATCCCTCTATGCCCATTACTGTCCTACTCCACCCATTACAATCCCACCATGCCCATTACTATCCTACTGTGCCCATTACCATCCCTCTATGCCCATTACTGTCCTACTGTGCCCATTACCATCCCTCTATGCCCATTACCATCCTACTCCACCCATTACAATCCCACCATGCCCATTACTATCCTACTGTGCCCATTACCATCCCTCTATGCCCATTACTGTCCTACTGTGCCCATTACCATCCCTCTATGCCCATTACTGTCCTACTGTGCCCATTACCATCCCTCTATGCCCATTACTGTCCTACTGTGCCCATTACCATCCCTCTATGCCCATTACTGTCCTACTGTGCCCATTACCATCCCTCTATGCCCATTACTGTCCTACTATGCCCATTACCATCCCTCTATGCCCATTACTGTCCTACTCCACCCATTACAATCCCACCATGCCCATTACTATCCTACTGTGCCCATTACCATCCCTCTATGCCCATTACTGTCCTACTCCACCCATTACAATCCCACCATGCCCATTACTATCCTACTGTGCCCATTACCATCCCTCTATGCCCATTACTGTCCTACTGTGCCCATTACCGTCCCTCTATGCCCATTACTGTCCTACTGTGCCCATTACTATCCTACTGTGCCCATTACCATCCCTCTATGCCCATTACTGTCCTACTGTGCCCATTACCATCCCTCTATGCCCATTACTGTCCTACTGTGCCCATTACCATCCCTCTATGCCCATTACTGTCCTACTGTGCCCATTACCATCCCTCTATGCCCATTACTGTCCTACTATGCCCATTACCATCCCTCTATGCCCATTACTGTCCTACTCCACCCATTATCATCCCACCATGCCCATTACGATGGAGGACATAACGTGGTGATAAGAACACCCCGAGGTGGGCGGGGCCAGAGCCAGGGTCTACAGCGGGAGGATTTTTAACATTAGATTTTAAAACGCAGGAAGAGCAACATAAAAGGAAGAAAAGAGAAGTTCTGGTGGGACTGTAAAGACTCCGGAAGAGTTCTGTCAAGAAAAGAGTTTAATGTGTGAGAGAGAAGTGGGAGGGGGAGAGAGAGAAGTGGGAGGGGGAGAGAAGTGGGAAAGAGAGGACTGTCATGTCAGTCCAGGAAGTAGAGGGTGACTCCGGATGATGCCTGAATAAAAGATGGCGCCGTCCTTCTGCAGAGAAAAGCAGATGAAGCCATTGTCAGGGGGAGTCATGTGATCTCTGTGGGAGGGAATACATACCTGGAAGGGTCACATGACACATTGGTTACCATGGGAGACACACATATGGATGTCAGTGTGGGGGATTACGGTGAATTGCCATGATGCGCGAAGTGATTGGTCCATGTCACCACAGTCCGGAAGTCTCCGTTACACGGATGATCCGGCTGGAGGTGTTGAGAAGGAAGAAGAACCCGCACATGTAATGAGCTGACACGACTCCTATAGGATTGTATAGGAGGCTCGATGAGACGTATGGAGGTCACACGGGTCACCGACCCTCCGGGGAATCCAAGATGGCGGCTTGGCGTGAAGACTTTCACCGCGAGCCGACTGAACTTCCTCTGACCCGATTGCGTCTTCCCAATTAGCGGAGAGCCCGGCCCGGCCTG
>NW_017308048.1:68818-69100 GCF_000935625.1 Nanorana parkeri
AACGAGCTCCCTACACTAAAAGCCGCGGCGTATTTCACGTCTGAGGTCTGCGATACAGACACGGCGGCTCAGATTAAAGAGAACCCGTCACTCTTCCAGATCCGTCACAATGCGAAAAACCAAAATCTCACGTTTGACCCAGATACTGAGCCGCAGAGTAACCAGCAGAGGAAAACCCAACTTTACACTGTGGCCCCAGAGCAGGCACATGTGTTGGGGGCCCCCGGGGGCCTGCAGGTGAAAATGGAAAGGTTTGATATAAAATATGATGGGGGGGAGGGG
>NW_017308048.1:69320-72617 GCF_000935625.1 Nanorana parkeri
GGGGGGGGGGGGGGGGACCAGGGAAGGTAAAATACAAGATTAAGATTAAACGTCAGCTTTAAACAGGAAGTTAACTGTGTGTATAATAATACCGCCTCCCCCCCGACAGGAAGTTGGGTTTGTGGCGAGCGCTATGGCTATATTACCGCGGGGGAGGGGAAGTGTGAAGTCTCTGTTCACTTTTTGTTACCTTGTACAAGAAAAAAAAAAGTATCACTTCTATTTCCCAAAAGGGCCCTGAACAGCGCTTTTATATTCTTACAGGGCCCCAAACCACGCTTTTATATCCCTAAAGTGCCACGAACCGCACTTTTATCTCCCTAAAGGGCCCCGAACTGCGCTTTTATATCCTTAAAGGGCCCCTAACCGCGATTTATATCCTTAAAGGGCCCCTAACCATGCTTTTATATCCTGAAAGGGCCCCGAACTGCGCTTTTATACCCTTAAAGGGCCCCTAACCACGCTTTTATATCCCTCAAGGGCCCCGAACCACGCTTTTATATCCCTCAAGGGCCCCGAACCACGCTTTTATATCCCTAAAGGGCCCCAAACCACGCTTTTATATCCTTAAAGGGCCCCTAACCACGCTTTTATATCATTAAAGGGCCCCAAACCACGCTTTTATATCCTTGAACCGCACTTTTATATCCTTAAAGGGCCCCGAACCACGCTTTTATATCCTTAAAGGGCCACTAACCATACAATCTCCTCCAATCTTTTGTGAACATGGATAGAAGTTCAGCGAATGGCATTGCAGATTGTAACCCGCTTCTGTTCCGTAGATACAGAGACCATGTCATGGTGACTCCCCCGCGGAGGGTCTGCGTGCCGCCATCACATGGTCAGTCACAGTGATGTGAAGGAAACCTGCAGCCATGTAGACGGGGACAACTGAAACCTACCCAAGATGGTGACTTCCTACCAGGGCCGCCATTAAAGATTATGGGGCCCTATACAGCCTGCCTGATGGGGCCCCGTACAGCCTACGTGATGGGGCCCCGTACAGCCTGCAGGATGGGGCCCCGTACAGCCTGCAGGATGGGGCCCCGTACAGCCTGCAGGATGGGGCCCCGTACAGCCTGCAGGATGGGGCCCCGTACAGCCTGCAGGATGGGGCCCCGTACAGCCTGCAGGATGGGGCCCCGTACAGCCTGCAGGATGGGGCCCCGTACAGATTACCCCACAGGGCCCGGGGCCGGTATGGGTGTACTGCCTCCTATCAGCAGCCCCGGTCCCTACCACCCATCACAGCCATTCCATTCTGCAGACAATTGCACAAGAACCGTCCAATCATATCCAATCCAGCAAGACAGCCAGCCAGGAAATGAGCATCTTCATGAGACGGGTCAGCAAGGTCAAGGGTCAAGCATGGCTCTCTCATGACAGGTCCACTTTAAAAGCCAGAACGGCCCCTGGAATGAAGAGAATCCTTTAGTGCAGGGGTGGGCAACCTCGGCCCTCCGGCTGGGGTGGAACTACAAGTCCCATGAGGCATTGCAAGACAGACAGGCATGACTCCCAAAGGGATGATGGGATTTGTAGTTTCGGCACCGCTGGAGTGGCAAGGTTGCCTACCCCTGAATAACTAGAAGCTCCAAATAGGAAAGATCGCCCGGTAATGGCGCTGATACTGGTCATGTGACCCAGCGGATCCCGGCAATGGCGCAGATACAGGTCATGTGACCCAGCGGATCCCGGCAATGGAGCTTATACAGGTCATGTGACCCGGCGGATCCCGGCAATGGCGCAGATACAGGTCATGTGACCCGGCTGATCCCGGCAATGGCGCAGATACAGGTCATGTGACCCAGCGGATCCCGGCAATGGCGCAGATACAGGTCATGTGACCCAGCGGATCCCGGCAATGGCGCAGATACAGGTCATGTGACCCAGCGGATCCCGGCAATGGCGCAGATACAGGTCATGTGACCCAGCGGATCCCGGCAATGGCGCAGATACAGGTCATGTGACCCAGCGGATCCCGGCAATGGCGCAGATACAGGTCATGTGACCCAGCGGATCCCGGCAATGGCGCAGATACAGGTCATGTGACCCGGCTGATCCCGGCAATGGAGCAGATACAGGTCATGTGACCCAGCGGATCCCGGCAATGGAGCAGATACAGGTCATGTGACCCAGCGGATCCCGGCAATGGAGCAGATACAGGTCATGTGACCCAGCGGATCCCGGCAATGGCGCAGATACAGGTCATGTGACCCAGCGGATCCCGGCAATGGAGCAGATACAGGTCATGTGACCCAGCGGATCCCGGCAATGGAGCAGATACAGGTCATGTGACCCAGCGGATCCCGGCAATGGAGCAGATACAGGTCATGTGACCCAGCGGATCCCGGCAATGGCGCAGATACAGGTCATGTGACCCAGCGGATCCCGGCAATGGAGCAGATACAGGTCATGTGACCCAGCGGATCCCGGCAATGGCGCAGATACAGGTCATGTGACCCACCCATGGGACACGGATGCACATCCATTCCAGACCAGCCTCCCACACCACCGGAGACACCCCTTCAAACCAGGATCGGTCCAAGCAGATGATCGCACAGACAACAGGGGAGCTCCTAATCGGAAGTCCCCTTTTTCTACTGTTGTGACATTGCCATAGACACCTAAACTCCACACCCTAAAGATCTAATAGTGTGCCTGACTCTGTCCTCATTTTATATGTCCACTGGTCCCTTCGCCAGACCAAACTCACACACAAGAAACTTTGGTAGTTGCGCTCCTGATCTTTTGTTTGTTTTGTGGTCATGTGACCCAGCGGATCCCGGCACTGGCGCAGATACAGGTCATGTGACCCAGTGGCAGCACCCTAGAGCTCGTGGAAAGGAAAGAGATCCGGCAGCAGAAGGGACAGGAAGTCGCGTCCGTCCAGTTTTTTGATCTCTTTGCCCGTTTCCTCACCGATTTCCCCGGCAGCGTCTACATCAAACGTGGGAGAAGCAAAAGGAAGTCTAAACGGCATGCCAAAGCGATCACCTGGGGGAGCATGAATAGCTTCCTATCGCAGGCGCAGCACAAAACCGCCCGAAACCTGTCATCAGATAGATCTGTCATGTTCCGTGCGGCATGCTCAGTGATGTGTCAGTGTAACCCTTCCAGGTATTTATCACCTCTCACAGATCATATGACTAGCCCTGACAACGCCTTCACCTGATTTTTTTTTCCCTCCAGAAGGACGGCGCCATCTTTGTTCAGGCGTCACCCGGGGTCACCATCTACTTCCTGGACTGAGGTGCCGGCTCAGAGAACGGCGATTACAGTCAGAGAATGATGAAA
>NW_017308048.1:72634-73712 GCF_000935625.1 Nanorana parkeri
CTCCATCTTATCTTCCCCTTGCACAGTGACAGGTCCTCTTTGATCACAAGGAGAGGGGGGGGTTTGCTTTTGTGGTCGGAGTTGTCAGAGGTGTGATAATGCAGACAGGAAGTGTGACACCTTCAGGAGAGAAACACATGCAGCCTTTATCTCTGGGATGTCTGAGAATCTCCCCTCCCCCCAGTGATCACAGTGTACATTGTAACAAGTCACAAGGTGAGAGGCTGCAGCAGGGGGCTGATCTGTGTCAGACATTTGTGAACACAGCCTGGGATTTACACGACTGTGTCATCTCTAAGCTGGCACCTCAGTCCAGGAAGTAGATGGGGACCCCGGATGAGACCTGAACAAAGATGGTGAATTCCTACTGGAGAGAAAAGCAGATGAAGGCATTGTCAGAGGGATCTCTGTGAGAAGGAATTCCAGGAATTCATACCTGGAGGGGTTATAATGATACAGTTCTCAACATGATGCGTGACATTTATAAACGTATGTGATGACAGGTCCTCTTTATCAATTTCCTGTGCAGGGGACAGTCATTCTCACCTTTATGACGATGAGAGAGAAATTAGTCATTTGGTATGATTGGGCGGCTGCGGTCAGACTCGGCTGGTTGGAGGGAAGTGACCGGGACGCGGTGTGATCAGGTGACTAATAATAAATGTCACACTTTGCCGGTCGGTGAGTTCCGCTCGGAGTTGATGCCGTTCTGGGGACGACCACAAAAAAGGTTATAAAGAGATTTGTGGAACCAGAAACCAAACGTAGGAAGAAGAAGAAGAATGAGTCACCGACAATATTGTATACATTGACCCCAGACGTGGCCTTGTATACAATATCCTCATCATGTCTGGATGGGGGGGGTATGTACTCTGAGATTATGGCGCTCTAGCCCCCACACATCTGCTCCGCCGGTGAGATTAGCAGATGCTGGTTTTACCTGAAGCCGCCGCCGGGCGATAAACTCACAATGTGCGCCAGGGCCGCGATGCCAATCTATTGCTGGCATATCCTGGACTTCAGTCACGTTCCCCCAGCACCAGGGGGGGGGGGGGGCCCCAAAAAAACCAATGTGCTC
>NW_017308048.1:74738-75720 GCF_000935625.1 Nanorana parkeri
GGGGGTCTCACAAATAACCAATTGCATCAGGGAGACCGCCCCCCGAGGAAAGCGATTGGCTGGATGGGTAGAATATACAGCCAATAAAAGGGCAGCCCCAGGCATTGCAGGACGGTCGGCGCGCAGCTGCAACCTAACCTTCCTCAGTACGGACCAGGCCCAATCATCAATGTGAATGGGAGGAGACAGTCGCCCTGGAGACAATGCCGGGATTCCCCGAGCACTACGGGTTATCTAATGTGAGAGAGAAGCGGCAGCTGCTTGCCTTCGGAGCGTCTCTCTCTAACTGAAACTCCAGAAGAAAAAAACCTTCTCTGCACTGGTCAGATTTTCCTGCCGGCTTCGATCCCGTGTGCTGGCCGACGGCTAAAGCCGCCATTTTTTGGTCTTCAATTGCGACATGAACAGGAATTTAAAGTTCGATCGTTTTATCAGATTGGCACACGGCCAGCTCAGGTGTCACCCAGTCCCCGGTGCTGCTGCCCCTGGATTCCGAGTGCAGTCAGAGGAGCCGATCTCTGGGAATGCAGCAGAAATCAATCATCATTTATGAATCAGAGGAGCAGAGTCCGCCACACATCCGCCCCGCCGCGACACTGTGGGTAACCCCTCAGTGTCCGCGCCAGAGGTGCTCATCCTGAGAAGACAACATGGCCAGGCCGGGCCGGACTAATGATCGAGCAATTCTAGGAAATCCCAGAAGAACCGGGGAGTGCCGGAAATATCCGAGTGTTTAATGTGCCATCCGTGTGCGACGCAACAAACTTTATTAACACGTAATACAGGATCACAGCACATTACACTGAGACTGGTGTCTGTACACCCGCTGTGCCCAGTATGAGGAGCTCCCACCATCCCTGAGCTGAGTTCCCGGGTCTGTACACCCGCTGTGCCCATTATGAGGGGCTCCCACCATCCCTGTGCCGAGTTCCCGGGTCTGTACACCCGCTGTGCCCATTATGAGGGGCTCCCACCATCCCTG
>NW_017308048.1:76825-77231 GCF_000935625.1 Nanorana parkeri
CTGTACACCTGCTGTGCCCATTATGAGGGGTTCCCACCATCCCTGTGCTGAGTTCCCGGGTCTGTACACCCGCTGTGCCCATTATGAGGGGCTCCCACCATCCCTGTGCTGAGTTCCTGGCTCCGCCCACCTACTGTGCCCATTATGAGGAGCTCCCACCATCCCTGTGCTGAGTTCCCAACGATAGGTAGAGCTTTTTAAAATCAATAGCAAAGAATCGCGCTGATATCGGCGCGATTTGACGTCTATTTACGTAAATTTCACAAACAAAAAATACAATTTCGAATTTAAATTAAATCGAAATATTTGGATTTTCTATTAAAAATAAAATATCTAATATCATAAAATGGAGTGTAAACAACAATAAAATATCTATTAATAGAATATATTCATATAATAACTAGGA
>NW_017308048.1:77908-80111 GCF_000935625.1 Nanorana parkeri
TATTTATATGACAATATACGCAGCGCTATACATACTGCACATTCACATCGGTCCCTGCCCTCAAGGAGCTTACACTCTAAGGGCCCCATCTCACATACATACGAGGGCCAATTTAGCCCGGAGCCAATGAACCTCCCAGCATGCAAATTGCCCGTTTAGATACATTTGCCTTCATTTTGCAGATTGGTGAATATTTGCTTAAATCGGCTTTACCAAAATTTGGAATGTAGAGAAACGTTCAGATGGCGAAGGTAAGCGCAATGGCGATAAAGATTCTCGTTATGGTTTGTAGTGGAAACGATGCCGAGACGCCGTACCAGAGCAACGGTCAGGTGGAGAGCGCCGAGGGGGTTCCATGAGCGTTAGGGAGTCACCATGCAGGTTGGGGTCCCCGTTGCCGGGGATTGTCAGGTGGAGAGCCCAGAGGGGGTTCCATGAGTGTTAGGGAGTCACCATGCAGGTTGGGGTCCCCGTTGCCGGGGATTGTCAGGTGGAGAGCCCAGAGGGGGTTCCATGAGTGTTAGGGAGTCACCATGCAGGTTGGGGTCCCCGTTGCCGGGGATTGTCAGGTGGAGAGCCCAGAGGGGGTTCCATGAGTGTTAGGGAGTCACCATGCAGGTTGGGGTCCCCGTTGCCGGGGATTGTCAGGTGGAGAGCCCAGAGGGGGTTCCATGAGTGTTAGGGAGTCACCATGCAGGTTGGGGTCCCCGTTGCCGGGGATTGTCAGGTGGAGAGCCCAGAGGGGGTTCCATGAGTGTTAGGGAGTCACCATGCAGGTTGGGGTCCCCGTTGCCGGGGATTGTCAGGTGGAGAGCCCAGAGGGGGTTCCATGAGTGTTAGGGAGTCACCATGCAGGTTGGGGTCCCCGTTGCCGGGGATTGTCAGGTGGAGAGCCCAGAGGGGGTTCCATGAGTGTTAGGGAGTCACCATGCAGGTTGGGGTCCCCGTTGCCGGGGATTGTCAGGTGGAGAGCCCAGAGGGGGTTCCATGAGTGTTAGGGAGTCACCATGCAGGTTGGGGTCCCCGTTGCCGGGGATTGTCAGGTGGAGAGCCCAGAGGGGGTTCCATGAGTGTTAGGGAGTCACCATGCAGGTTGGGGTCCCCGTTGCCGGGGATTGTCAGGTGGAGAGCCCAGAGGGGGTTCCATGAGTGTTAGGGAGTCACCATGCAGGTTGGGGTCCCCGTTGCCGGGGATTGTCAGGTGGAGAGCCCAGAGGGGGTTCCATGAGTGTTAGGGAGTCACCATGCAGGTTGGGGTCCCCGTTGCCGGGGATTGTCAGGTGGAGAGCCCAGAGGGGGTTCCATGAGTGTTAGGGAGTCACCATGCAGGTTGGGGTCCCCGTTGCCGGGGATTGTCAGGTGGAGAGCCCAGAGGGGGTTCCATGAGTGTTAGGGAGTCACCATGCAGGTTGGGGTCCCCGTTGCCGGGGATTGTCAGGTGGAGAGCCCAGAGGGGGTTCCATGAGTGTTAGGGAGTCACCATGCAGGTTGGGGTCCCCGTTGCCGGGGATTGTCAGGTGGAGAGCCCAGAGGGGGTTCCATGAGTGTTAGGGAGTCACCATGCAGGTTGGGGTCCCCGTTGCCGGGGATTGTCAGGTGGAGAGCCCAGAGGGGGTTCCATGAGTGTTAGGGAGTCACCATGCAGGTTGGGGTCCCCGTTGCCGGGGATTGTCAGGTGGAGAGCCCAGAGGGGGTTCCATGAGTGTTAGGGAGTCACCATGCAGGTTGGGGTCCCCGTTGCCGGGGATTGTCAGGTGGAGAGCCCAGAGGGGGTTCCATGAGTGTTAGGGAGTCACCATGCAGGTTGGGGTCCCCGTTGCCGGGGATTGTCAGGTGGAGAGCCCAGAGGGGGTTCCATGAGTGTTAGGGAGTCACCATGCAGGTTGGGGTCCCCGTTGCGGAGGGGATGGCGCTTACCTGCGACTGGGCGAGGCGTCGGTCTTCCCTGTCGTACGCGGGGGTTTCCGGCAGCCCACCCTGGTGTGCGGCAGAGGTGGGTGTGCGCCTGAACGGACTATTGTCAGTCGGTGCGGTGTCTACGCTGAGCGGCGGTTCTCACATCCTGGGGTTGCCATGGCGACCTCACACCATTTAATCCCCGGGGCGGGCGAGAGTCCTGAGGATGGAGGGAGGGCGGAGCGGCTCCAGATGTTCTCATGAAAAGCTTTTGCCTGGATTGGGAAGAGGAGGGGGGGGGGGGGGG
>NW_017308048.1:80854-83609 GCF_000935625.1 Nanorana parkeri
TGTGAGAGGATGACATCTGTCAGTGTCCCCTCCCCTCCAATACACACACAGAGCCACCGACAGACACGGGAACACGCTGCATTACCTCTCCACCGCCTGTGTGTGCGATACAATGCAACACTGACCGCCAAACCCCTCCGCGTCCATCCCCTGACCCCACATATCCCCAAACCAATCACCCCGAGAGCCATGATGTCATACTACTGAGAGGGCGGGGCCTGATTGTTATGTACATAGGGAGATACACACAGACAGGGGGAGATGCTCTGCAGGCGTGTACGGGGATCAGTGATGGAATAATCTGCAGAATATATCAATATGCATCTGTCAGGGGGGAGATGGGACGGAGCAATGCTCTGCAGATCTCTAGAGGGGTCAGTGATGGAATAATCTGCAGAATATATCAATATGCATCTGTCAGGGGGGAGATGGGACGGAGCAATGCTCTGCAGATCTCTAGAGGGGTCAGTGATGGAATAATCTGCAGAATATATCAATATGCATCTGTCAGGGGGGAGATGGGACGGAGCAATGCTCTGCAGATCTCTAGAGGGGTCAGTGATGGAATAATCTGCAGAATATATCAATATGCATCTGTCAGGGGGGAGATGGGACGGAGCAATGCTCTGCAGATCTCTAGAGGGGTCAGTGATGGAATAATCTGCAGAATATATCAATATGCATCTGTCAGGGGGGAGATGGGACGGAGCAATGCTCTGCAGATCTCTAGAGGGGTCAGTGATGGAATAATCTGCAGAATATATCAATATGCATCTGTCAGGGGGGAGATGGGACGGAGCAATGCTCTGCAGATCTCTAGAGGGGTCAGTGATGGAATAATCTGCAGAATATATCAATATGCATCTGTCAGGGGGGAGATGGGACGGAGCAATGCTCTGCAGATCTCTAGAGGGGTCAGTGATGGAATAATCTGCAGAATATATCAATATGTATCTGTCAGGGGGGAGATGGGACGGAGCGATGTTCTGCAGATCTCTAGAGAGGACGTGTTACCTTCCCCGGTCACCAGATTCCGATTTGTTGGCTCAGATACTTTGTATCCGGTCATGGAGGACACACCTGACATCGCACAGATCAGATCACCTGTGAGGGGTCTCCTCTGATTGGACAGATCAGATCTGTAGATCTCCCTCACCTGTGGCTCTAATCAGACCCCCGCCCCATATGAATCACATGGGGCCTCTGCAGGGCAGCGAGGGGTTAAAGTCACAATGAGTCAGGTGATCGTCACTGCGAGCTGAGATTAACCCTTCGCTGACAGATCGATGAGATATTCGGCCCCCCCTGAGCCGGTCGGTAAAAGGTCGCCGGCGCTCCCCTGTTGACTCAACCAACCCGAACAATCCGGTTGGCAGGGATAGGAGCTACAAATCCCAGCATGCCTCTGTGAGTCATGCCTGCGGCTGTGCAAGGCCTCATGGGACTTGTAGTTCCACAACAGCCGGAGTTTGCCCTGCAGCAGAAACATTTAGGGGTTAAAAACAAAGCTTTTCCATCAGCGGGAGGGAAGAGAAGCTGCAAGGTGTAATAAGTGACGGACATCCACCGTACAGGCAATGAAAAGGTTAACAAATCGTTTTGTGTGAGGAGTACGCTGGCGCCACCTGGTGGACGAAAGCCGGAACTGCGCCGCTGTCAACCTGTCCTGATACAGGTGTTCCAGTGTCAAGGAAGAGGGGAGTTCCTCTAACTTCCTGTTGTCGGCTGCACAGGAAGTGAAGGTAAATTTCTCCAGTGGAGACACAAGCTCTGAAAAGGTGATCTAACCCTTCCCAGATCCACCTAAAACTACAACGGAAAATTGTATACTTACCTATCGGTAATTTTCCTGACGCCAATAAATGGCAGCATACAATGGGTATGGCCCCGCCCCCAGCCCATTGTATGTATGCTGCCATGTATTGGCGTCAGGAAAATAACTTTTTGACTTTCGATCACATGACCGGGGGGGAGAGACCACGGGGTCCCGCGCAGTGTATACAGTCACAAAGGATTCTGGGAAGGGTCCTATGCGTTATCCCCCTCACCATAGGACGAGCATGACGCTTTCTTCAAACTGAAATAGATTTGACGGATCGGTACGATGAATGACGCAGCTCCGCCACCAACCGTTCCCTATGAGGACGCGTCTTTCCCGGCTGCCATGCTGATCCGTCTGTCTCCGGTACTCGAAGCCACGGGCCCGGGGACAAGTATTGCCGATCGCTGATCACGAGCCGACTTCACGCAAAGCACGGCTTGTTGCGTCGGGGGATCAAAGTACGGACGCCAGAGGTAAGTCGCGTGATATGCCAGTCGCCTGGCCGTCAGGCTCGTCCTCGCATGTGCTGCAGCCCCGGAAAGCAATATACAGTTTAAGAAAGCCCGAGGATCAGCATGCCAGCCAGGAAATCAGCATTTGCAGACAGTCAGCACTGACACCTCTCCAGTGACGGGTTGACGTCTGAGCTGCCTGTCTGCAAATGCTGCTTTCCTGGCTGTCATGCCGATCCTCCGGCTTCAGTACTAAAGCCAATCAATGCTGCACAATTCATTCCTCCATATTTTTGTTTTCAGGACTGAAATCTTCGTGAGAAAATCATTTTTCGGGGGAGGGGGAAGAGAGGATTTGATTGGGAAATCGTCTAAAGAACTTCATTCCCCAAATTCCTCCGGACGCTTAGAGCCTCGGAATCCGGGATCCTTAAAGGGACAGTCCGCAGCAGCCCAGGAGGGGGGAGACCCGGGGAGGGGG
>NW_017308048.1:84326-87138 GCF_000935625.1 Nanorana parkeri
GGCTGGAGGGGGTACATGGGGGTGGATCATTTTCCAATGACAGATGTTCATCCCGCGTCTGTGGGTGGAATGCGCAGGAGGCGAGCGGCCGGCCGCCGTGTCCCGCGTCATGTGACTCCGGAGGAACTCTCCGGGGACTGAAGGGGGCCATTGTCTGCCCGCTGGGACCGCGCCATCCCCCGAAGAAAAGGGGGTCTGTGTGAGGTCCGGAATGTTCTGCTTGCCGGAATGTTCTCTCTATTAATCGCCACTTCACCCAGAGGGGGAAAATAAGGAAGACGGATTGCCTAATACAGGCCCGGAAAAGGGGGAGGGGCCGGACCCAAGACCCAATAAATGAAGCCGGACACTAAGGGGTTAAACACAATACAAAATTCTGCTAGGGACCCCCGATTCGGAGCGCCTGCGTGAGAAGCCTCGGGGTGAAGCTGCCAACGTTAGTGTCCCCCAGCTTCCGTCTGAGGCTTCTCACGCAGGTGTTGCACACTCTCTTGCACACAGTCCAAAAAACATTTTTCTTTGGCATACTTTTCAGTGAAAGGAAATTCATATTTATAATGACCGGGAGGGAGGAGAGTGTCAGGAATATAAATCTGAGAATGAAGCGCCAAACCGCGAGCCCGATATCAATGAAGGAACACATAGAAAAATGTATAGTTGAACCGACGCGTTTCGGGGGACCAGAGACACCTCCCCCCCTTCATCAGGGCCTGAGGATTCATTACAATGTATACAGACCGGACTCAGTATAGAATACAATGTATACAGACCGGACCCAGTATAGAATACAATGTATACAGAACGGTCCCAGTATAGAATACAATGTATACAGACCGGTCCCAGTATAGAATACAATGTATACAGACCGGACCCAGTATAGAACAGACCGGACCCAGTATAGAATACAATGTATACAGACCAGACCCAGTATAGAATACAATGTATAGAGACCGGACCCAGTATAGAATACAATGTATAGAGACCGGACCCAGTATAGAATACAATGTATACAGACCGGACCCAGTATAGAATACAATGTATACAGACCGGTCCCAGTATAGAATATAATGTATACAGACCGGACCCAGTATAGAATACAATGTATACAGACCGGACCCAGTATAGAATACAATGTATACAGACCGGACCCAGTATAGAATATAATGTATACAGACCGGACCCCGTATAGAATCTTGTAGCCCTGATGAGGGGGAGGGGTGATCTCTGGTCCCGGAACGCGTCGGCTCAGTCTCTATGGAATCCAGTTGGGACGTCACGATTGGACGATGAGAACACAATTCTGGGACGGCCGGTCCGTCTCATCGGTCAGTAAGGACAGACACGGAGCGTTATGATTGGAGGACCTCCATGGGAATAGAAGACAACGTGGTAGGTCCAGCGACCACTTACTGCGCCTGGTGGGGTCCTGCGCGGTCCTGGCATCGCCGCGTCTCCTCTCAGCAGAGCCGCGCCGGGGTCACTCTCAGCTCCAGGAAAAGCAGATTACAGGAGACTTAGCAATCGCTCTCCCATAACCCCATTAGTGACGCTCTCAGCCAGCCAGCGAGAACCAGCGGCCACTCCGAGCCCTGAGACAAAGGGCCCCCCCCCTCTCCTCTCCTCCAATGAATGGAAGCCGACCTCAGCCAAGGATCTGACCCAGAAAGTGGAGGGCCCCTGAGAACCACGAGACCGCAGGGGGGGGGGATTAGATACACAGAAGGGTGAGAGGCAGCGAGAGGGAATCATCGGCAAACACCGCCGCTGGGCTGATGCTGGCAGGGCCACTTCATTGTTTACTGTGGCCAGATTCAGCAGGATTTTCACAGTGCTCCTGAAAGGGGTCCAAGTATTACAAATGGCTCACTCTGATTTCACTGCACACCGCAAGCTTCTCACAAAGCTGCAGCAAGTCAGAGAGAGCCCGCCTCATTTCCTGGCTGGAGGGCATCCAGCATCATCTGGCGCTTTCCTCCCCGGCCTGACTGTCCCTGGCCCCGCCCCTTTCATTCACTGGATTTCAGTTCTTTCAATCATGGAGGCTCAGCATCATATGTGGGTGTTACCATGGGGCGGTCTGTATGCAAATGTAGCCTGCCTAGGAACGCCCACTCCTCCAGACTGACACCCTCCCATCAATAATTCTGATATTTGCATAACTCCTCCCACTGCATCAGGACTGAGGGCTCTTGAACATTTTGCATGGCTTAGGGAGTGATTAGAATACCCGTCAGATTTGTAAGGGTGCTTATTTTGCTGCCTGTGTCCCCTTGGGGAAATTTCCCTTCACTTCCTGTCCCAGCAACACAACAGGACGTGATGGATATCCCTTCTTAGTTGTCACTGGGACAGGTGTCCCCATTGGAATATTTCTCATCCCCTTCTGTTCTGGTGACTATACATTTTGGAACTTTCAATTAGTTGCATTAAAATATCTCTCCCCCCTTCTCTCTCTCTCTTTCCTCCTCCTCTCCTTCCCCTTCTCTCTCTTCCCTTCTCTCTCCTCCCCCTCTCTCTCCCCCTTCTCTCTCTCTCTTTCCTCCTCCTCTCCTTCTCTATCCCTCCTCCTTTCCTCTCTCTCCCTCCCCCTCTCTGCTCCTTCTCTCTCTCTTTCCTCCTCCTCCTTCTCTCCCTCTCCCCTCCTCCTCTCTCCCCGCTCCTCTTCCTCTCTCTCTCCCCACTCCTTCTCTCTCCCCACTCCTTCTCTCTCTCCACTCCTTCTCTCTCCCCACTCCTTCTCTCTCTCCACTCCTTCTCTCTCTCCACTCCTTCTCTCTCCCCACTCCTTCTCTCTCTCCACTCCTTCTCTCTC
>NW_017308048.1:87223-91094 GCF_000935625.1 Nanorana parkeri
ACATACACGTCACAGGAAGAGTATTTAGAAGAAAGGAAAGTAATTCTTCTCCTTGGATCCCCCCCTCCCCCCACTGGGCATTTTACTGACGTGCTCTGACAGATATAAACTCAGAATGAACCGGCTGCATGAAATCTAAGCTCAGCTCCTGGCTGCCCTCGGAGCGACTCCACAGACTGCAATGGTGACTTTTTCTCCTTCTGCATCACACTGGAAAGGATGCGTTTGACAGAAATCAACATGGCTGCTGTAAAAAATAAAGATCAGCGCTGAGCGAAACGCGCACCTCCGGCCCCCGAGGACAAGGATCACACAGACACACACCCGGTCGGGTTCATTTTTTTATTGAAAAGCGGATAGCATAGAAATGGACTCGCCGCACTATAAATCATATAAAGAGAGCAAAAGCATCGAACAAAAAAATATACAAATCGCCAGAGGAAGAGGGGGCGGGACTAGAGTAGGCGGGACCTCCGCCCTTATAAGGCACTTGAAGATCATTAAAGATGACCGCTTTGTTCCCTGAAATCTGGCCAACCGCCGTGAGACCATGTGACTTGGCCGGGGCGAATGGATGGGCTGTACGCAAAATATCGACCTTCGTTTTCCCGCGACACTAAAAATCAGACTCCGGGGGCCGTCCTAAGGCACTAAACATTCTGCAACCAATGGAAGGGCACATCAACGTGTCCACATTTCCTCCGTCTACCTCAGGGGCGGCCAAACGCCGGCCCTCCAGCTGTGCTGAACGGCAAATCCCATCATGCATCGGTCTCTGGGAGTCATGCCCCTGGCTGTGAGAGCTTTGCAATAACTCATGGGATTTGTAGTTCCACCGCAGCTGGAGGGCCGGGGTTTACCCACCCCCGCTCTTGCTGGACCGGCGTCCAGTACCAAATATTTGTTAGCTTGAAAAAAAAAAAGTTGCAACTTTTTCGTACGCAAGAGTAAAAAAAACATCAACATGGTTTCCTCAACACGACATACAAATAAAGCCAGTGCGAACATCATTGTCAACTAACGCGTTTCGACAGCTTTCAAAATCTCTGACTTTTCCCCTCCAGCAGTAAAAAACAAAAAAAACTTTATAAGAACAACTTAGAAAACAGACCCTTCCCCTGATCTCTGGAAGATACAAAATATATAGATTTACATGGAAGGACAGAGCTGGCCAGGCGATGGGTATGAATTTTAAGGGGGAAATAGCAATTTTAACGAAATACAAAAAAATAAATGTAAAAAATGGGACTAATAACCTGTTTTTATGATATTTTCTATTTATCTCTAAAATCTATTTGTTGCCTTTACTGCAAAACTGTGGAACTGCTCGGAGCCGTAGAAGATACAATATATATATAAATGTACATCGAAGAGAAAGAGCTTTGCCGGGCGACGGTTAATGAATTTTAAGCAGTAAAATATGTCACCGGCCGGCATTCTAGGCGCAAGCAACGCGGCGGCGAGGGCGGTTCTCGCTCAACGCGTTTTATCGTATGAGCCAATGAATCCAAAAGGCAGTGGGGGGCCCCTCCCATGAACGAGTAGTTCAGGCTTTGACAACCTAGTGTTAGTGTATCCGTATAAAGCGAGTAGGTCATGTGACCTTTGTATAAAGCGAGGTCATGTGACCTTTGTATAAAGCGAGTAGGTCATGTGACCTTTGCCCCTCAGCACTAGAGCAACGTTATCCCTAAAAATACGAACTTTTGTAGCAATTTGTTTTTTCGGTAGAGTGCAATTATCTCACTTAATTTTTTTTTATTGAGATATAAAATCCTGAAAATGATGGCGCCACAACGGAAATACGCGACTCGCCGCGGCCGCTTCGGGCGCTGATCTCCCTTTGATTAAACAGCTATTTCTTCAAGTAACGCGCAGTAGTGTCTAACGGGGTTTGTAAACAGGTTTAGCTTTGGCCATACGATGAACTTTTAACTTCTGGTGGCGCCGGACGCCATTTTGTTTTTCCCCGCGGACCCTTGCTCAAATGCAAACATTTGGCGTGGCGGCCCAAACGCTTACCGACGCTTTTAAAAAGAGGGGCGGTGCAAGCCAGCGGTGGGGGACCAATTGGAGGAGCTTTGCCAGGGCGCCCCAACGCCGAGGCCTACCTGATAGATACCTTTGGTTTCATTTAGAACAGACACAATTATAAGCTGCTCTCAAATAACATAAAATTAAAAAAATGCATTTTTTTTTCCTTCTATAAAATACTAAGACGTAGAAAAAAAGTAAAAAAAAACAACAAAATATATCCCACGGGATTAGCTTTAATAGGTGGCAGTGTCGCCGGATGGGACGAGGTTACATGATGGCACAGGGCTTGGCCTGCAAAGGAGAAAACAAAATCATTAGATAAGAATTGTTAAAGATTAAGGTTCCCTCCCCCTAGTGTCTCTGCCCCTCCCACAATGGTGAGATTTCCTCCAGTAGTTTGTGTCTCTGCCCCTCCCACAATGGTGAGATTTCCTCCAGTAGTTGTGTCTCTGCCCCTCCCACAATGGTGAGATTTCTCCTCCAGTAGTTTGTGTCTCTGCTCCTCCCACAATGGTGAGATTTCCTCCAGTAGTTTGTGTCTCTGCCCCTCCCACAATGGTGAGATTTCCTCCAGTAGTTTGTGTCTCTGCCCCTCCCACAATGGTGAGATTTCTCCTCCAGTAGTTTGTGTCTCTGCTCCTCCCACAATGGTGAGAATTCCCCCCAGTAGTTTGTGTCTCTGCCCCTCCCACAATGGTGAGATTTCCTCCAGTAGTTGTGTCTCTGCCCCTCCCACAATGGTGAGATTTCCTCCAGTAGTTTGTGTCTCTGCCCCTCCCACAATGGGTAGATTTCCCCCCCGTCGTTTGTGTCTCTGCTCCTCCCACAATGGTGAGATTTGCCCCAGTAGTTGTGTCTCTGCCCCTCCCACAATTTTGAGATTTCCCCCAGTAGTTTGAGTCTCTGCCCTTCCCACAATGGTGAGATTTCCTCCAGTAGTTTGGTGTCTCTGCCCCTCCCACAATGGTGGTGCCGTGTCCCTCACCTGAGTGCGCTGGTTGTTCCCCATGATGTAGGAGCGTGGTGTCAGACTCTCTCCGATGCCGCTGCTCCCGCTGGCTCCCCCCGCGCTGCGGAAGGTGCGGGTGACGGTGGAGAAAGAGCTGGAAGAGGATGACGCTCCGCCGCCGACGGCGGCACCGAGGCTCTTCTCAGCCGGCTGCCCGCAGGTGGTGCATGTGATGTTGCGGGAACGCAGGTTGTACTCGCCGGGGTCTCCGGAGGAATTGAGACCGTCCTATAGGAAGAGGAGGAAATATTGGAACCATTTTATATCTGGAGGCATTAACAATATATTTCCCATTAGATCGGACCAGCGCAGCGCAGGCTTCCTCTACACACCCCGATATCTCACCCATTATCTGTATCTGAGCCCTTCCCTCCCCATCCCGACTGTCCCTGGCCCCGCCCCTTTCATTGATTGGCTTTCAGTTCTGTCAATCATGGAGGCTCAGCATTACATGTGGAAGGTGGTGGTGGTGGTGATGCTCCTCCTCTTCATTGTCATCATCATCCTCTACTTCCACCACAGACCGCACAAGCTTACGCATCGCAACTTCCTGTGAGTGGTGAGGAAAAGGAGTAAATGGGGGTATTGTCCCTTGTCCATACAGTCTACTACAGCCCCCCATTATTATCAGGACTCCAACACTCATCATGTTCCCAGTCATTCCCTTCCCGGACTGCTATCCACCTCATTGGGCCACGGACACCTCAGTGCCATTCCAGCTGCCATTCCTACCTTGTCCCTTACACCGCCCCCATCCTGTCCCTTACACCGCCCCCATCCTGTCCCTTACACCGCTCCCCATCCTGTCCCTTACACTGCCCCATC
>NW_017308048.1:91382-97266 GCF_000935625.1 Nanorana parkeri
GCCACCATCCTCTCCCTTACACCACCACCATCTTGCCCCTTACGCTGCCCCCATCCTGTCCCTTACACCGCCCCCATCCTCTCCCTTACACCGCCCCCATCCTCTCCCTTACACCGCCCCCATCCTCTCCCTTACACCGCCCCCATCCTCTCCCTTACACCGCCCCCATCCTCTCCCTTACACCGCCCCCATCCTCTCCCTTACACCGCCCCCATCCTCTCCCTTACACCGCCCCCATCCTCTCCCTTACACCGCCCCCATCCTCTCCCTTACACCGCCCCCATCCTCTCCCTTACACCGCCCCCATCCTCTCCCTTACACCGCCCCCATCCTCTCCCTTACACCGCCCCCATCCTCTCCCTTACACCGCCCCCATCCTCTCCCTTACACCGCCCCCATCCTCTCCCTTACACCGCCCCCATCCTCTCCCTTACACCGCCCCCATCCTCTCCCTTACACCGCCCCCATCCTCTCCCTTACACCGCCCCCATCCTCTCCCTTACACCGCCCCCATCCTCTCCCTTACACCGCCCCCATCCTCTCCCTTACACCGCCCCATCCTCTCCCTTACACCCCCACCATCCTCTCCCTTACACTGCCCCATCCTCTCCCTTACACCACCACCATCTTGCCCCTTACGCTGCCCCCATCCTGTCCCTTACACCATCCTGTCCCTTACGCTGCCCCCATCCTGTCCCTTACACCGCCCCCATCCTGTCCCTTACACCGCCCCATCCTCCCCCTTACACCCCCCCCATCCTCCCCCTTCCACCCCCACCATCCTCTCCCTTACACTGCCCACATCCTGTTCCTTCCACCATCCCTATCCTGTCCCTTACACAATCCCCATTCTAGCCCCACCACCTTTATCACCTGTTACCCCCACTATGTCTTCTACTACTACTACTACTACTATTATTGTCTCTTCATAATAATCCCCAATTACTATCATTACCCTGTCTGACTACTACTACACCAACATCTCACCCCAACTTCCCCTCGAGAATAACTATACAAGCAAACCACTACCTGATACTGCCCCCATTGCGCCCCTACAAGTACATGTATTTTATATCGATTGTGTTTTATATCACTTCCCACCCTGAGCCCCCCGTGTACCCCCCCTGTGCACTCACCTCACCACTGGAGGTAAGCAGAGCGGTGCGGATGCTGTCTCCGGTGCCCCAGGAACTAGGGGACTTCATGACAAAGTCGGTGGGGGGGTTGTGTGAGGCTCCGGCCCCGGCTGCCCAGACCTGCAGAGGAATGGGACAGGAGAAACATTTACTCTCCATAGCATGATGTATGACATGGCAATCGCTGCACGCCGCTAGTCACATGACTCCTCAAGCTGGCCACACACACGGATGAAACACAACAGAGGAATCAAGAACATACACAAAATGTTTATTAGGTTTTAAAAATTGGGTGGAGTGGTTATCATTTCTGCCTTGCAGCGTGGGGGGGTCCCAGGTTCAAATCCCGGTCAGGACACTATCTGCATGGAGTTTGCATGTTCTCCCTGTGTCCGTGTGGGTTTCCTCCCACACTCCAAAGACATGCTGGGAGATTAATTGGCTCTCATTTAAACTGGCCCTGTGAGATAGAGAACTTAGATTGTAAGCTCCTTGAGGGCAGGGACTGATGTGAATGTACAGCATGTAAATTGTGAGCATTGGGAGGAGTTCCTGGGTCTGTACACCTGCTGTGCCCGTTATGAGGAGCTCCCACCATCCCTGTGCTGAGTTCCTGGGTCTGTACACCTGCTGTGCCCGTTATGAGGAGCTCCCACCATCCCTGTGCTGAGTTCCTGGGTCTGTACACCTGCTGTGCCCGTTATGAGGAGCTCCCACCATCCCTGTGCTGAGTTCCTGGGTCTGTACACCTGCTGTGCCCGTTATGAGGAGCTCCCACCATCCCTGTGCTGAGTTCCTGGGTCTGTACACCTGCTGTGCCCGTTATGAGGAGCTCCCACCATCCCTGTGCTGAGTTCCTGGGTCTGTACACCTGCTGTGCCCGTTATGAGGAGCTCCCACCATCCCTGTGCTGAGTTCCTGGGTCTGTACACCTGCTGTGCCCGTTATGAGGAGCTCCCACCATCCCTGTGCTGAGTTCCTGGGTCTGTACACCTGCTGTGCCCGTTATGAGGAGCTCCCACCATCCCTGTGCTGAGTTCCTGGGTCTGTACACCTGCTGTGCCCGTTATGAGGAGCTCCCACCATCCCTGTGCTGAGTTCCTGGGTCTGTACACCTGCTGTGCCCGTTATGAGGAGCTCCCACCATCCCTGTGCTGAGTTCCTGGGTCTGTACACCTGCTGTGCCCGTTATGAGGAGCTCCCACCATCCCTGTGCTGAGTTCCTGGGTCTGTACACCTGCTGTGCCCGTTATGAGGAGCTCCCACCATCCCTGTGCTGAGTTCCTGGGTCTGTACACCTGCTGTGCCCGTTATGAGGAGCTCCCACCATCCCTGTGCTGAGTTCCTGGGTCTGTACACCTGCTGTGCCCGTTATGAGGAGCTCCCACCATCCCTGTGCTGAGTTCCTGGGTCTGTACACCTGCTGTGCCCGTTATGAGGAGCTCCCACCATCCCTGTGCTGAGTTCCTGGGTCTGTACACCTGCTGTGCCCGTTATGAGGAGCTCCCACCATCCCTGTGCTGAGTTCCTGGGTCTGTACACCTGCTGTGCCCGTTATGAGGAGCTCCCACCATCCCTGTGCTGAGTTCCTGGGTCTGTACACCTGCTGTGCCCGTTATGAGGAGCTCCCACCATCCCTGTGCTGAGTTCCTGGGTCTGTACACCTGCTGTGCCCGTTATGAGGAGCTCCCACCATCCCTGTGCTGAGTTCCTGGGTCTGTACACCTGCTGTGCCCGTTATGAGGAGCTCCCACCATCCCTGTGCTGAGTTCCTGGGTCTGTACACCTGCTGTGCCCGTTATGAGGAGCTCCCACCATCCCTGTGCTGAGTTCCTGGGTCTGTACACCTGCTGTGCCCGTTATGAGGAGCTCCCACCATCCCTGTGCTGAGTTCCTGGGTCTGTACACCTGCTGTGCCCGTTATGAGGAGCTCCCACCATCCCTGTGCTGAGTTCCTGGGTCTGTACACCTGCTGTGCCCGTTATGAGGAGCTCCCACCATCCCTGTGCTGAGTTCCCGGGTCTGTACACCCGCTGTGCCCATTATGAGGAGCTCCCGCCATGGCTGTGCTGAGTTCCCGGCTCCGCCCACCTGCTGTGCCCATTATGAGGGGCTCCCACCATCTCTCTGTACTGAGTTCCCGGGTCTGCACACCTGCTGTGCCCATTATGAGGGGCTCCCACCATCCCTGTGCTGAGTTCCCGGGTCTGTACACCTGCTGTGCCCATTATGAGGGGTTCCCACCATCCCTGTACTGAGTTCCCGGGTCTGTACACCTGCTGTGCCCATTATGAGGGGCTCCCACCATCCCTGAGCTGAGTTCCCGGGTCTGTACACCTGCTGTGCCCATTATGAGGGGCTCCCACCATCCCTTCTAGATTTGATAAATTATTTTATATTAGGGGAGGAGCCAGAACACCCAAAATGTGAAGATCTCAATTTTTGAACTATTACCAGCACAATGTCAGTTTTAGAACTATAAACATAGTTATATTATAACTGTATTATAATAATTAGAAACATATTGTCAATCCAATGTTACATTTCAGTGGATAAAACAAAATAAAATGGAACATTATAAAACAAATCATGATTCAGAACTTTAAAAAAAACATTTATTCTTCTAAGATTTCATCCAGCCCACCAAGAAACAGACGGAGAAGCACATTTGCCAGGTTGGAGCAGTTCCCTCCACTGAACACTAGGGGGCGCCCAAAGCCCAAACATGCAGCAATACCAACAGCAGCTATTTGGGACTCACCGTCAGGGTCTGTCCGGCCTTCAGCACGACTCTGGGGGGGAATCGGTAAATAATCGGCTTATCCTCTCCAATCTGGCGTTTGATCTGCCAGTTCCCCAGCGACTGATCCTGTAAAGACAAAGTATTGACAGGCTATCAAAAGTGCACAGTTTGATTAGGCAGACCAGAGAACTCTGAAGTCTGAACAGGTCTCCAGTTCCTAAATAAATATTACGCATTCATTTGTTTTGTATTGTTTTCCTCTCTGAGGATACCTTGAAGGTTCCCAACCAATACCGAAAGGTGGAAAGTGACAACGGAGGAGGACGCTGCATGAGAAGGTGACACCGTTTGCATAACCGCCCGTTATTGTATACTGGTAAGACACAATTTTAAGCCAACTGTACCGCTGACTACGACACAAATTATGGCATGGCTTTAAAGAGCTGTTGTCACCGTATTTGTAGAGGGTCCCACACCCAAAAGCCTGATAGTCAACATGTAAGCTCTTCCTCTGGGCCGCCACAATCGGCATTAAAACCCCCAAGTATCGGCTGGCCCCTTGGTCATGGGACAGTGCTCAGGCCTAGGGATCTGCTAATAGACCCTGGTCATAGGACAGCACCCAGGCCTGGGGATCTGCTAATAGACCCTGGTCATGGGACAGCACCCAGGCCTAGGGATCTGCTAATAGACCCTGGTCATGGGACAGCACCCAGGCCTAGGGATATGCTAATAGACCCTGGTCATGGGACAGCGCCCAGGCCTAGGGATATGCTAATAGACCCTGGTCATGGGACAGCGCCCAGGCCTAGGGATCTGCTAATAGCCCCTGGTCATGGGACAGTGCTCAGGCCTAGGGATCTGCTAATAGACCCTGGTCATGGGACAGTGCTCAGGCCTAGGGATCTGCTAATAGACCCTGGTCATAGGACAGCACCCAGGCCTGGGGATCTGCTAATAGACCCTGGTCATAGGACAGTGCTCAGGCCTGGGGATCTGCTAATAGACCCTGGTCATAGGACAGCACCCAGGCCGGGGGATCTGCTAATAGACCCTGGTCATGGGACAGCACACAGGCCTAGGGATCTGCTAATAGACCCTGGTCATGGGACAGCACCCAGGCCTAGGGATCTGCTAATAGACCCTGGTCATGGGACAGCACCCAGGCCTAGGGATCTGCTAATAGACCCTGGTCATGGGACAGCGCCCAGGCCTAGGGATCTGCTAATAGACCCTGGTCATAGGACAGCGCCCAAGCCTAGGAATCTGCTAGTAGACCCTGATCATGGGACAGCGCCCAGGCCTAGGAATCTGCTAATAGACCCTGGTCATGGGACAGAGCTCAGGCCTAGGTATTTGATAGTAGACCTGAGCACCATCACAGAGGAGAAGGCCACACGCTCCCCCAAACCCAGAGTCATTGGGTAATGTTGGTGTCGGTGATTAAGGCAGGAGTGGGCCGGAAGTGCTAGCAAGGTGTCTCAGGGGTAAGGGGGGCCTAAATGTGTCTCTTTAAGATGCTTACAGCAAGGGGCGGAACTACAGATCCTGGGGCCCCATAGAAATTTTAATGGATCCTCCATGCGTCACAAGGGGGGTGCGGCCCGCACCCGGGTGACACCATTGGAGCGGTGACACCAAAAGGACTGACAGTCATTTTGGTGTCACCCCCCTCTGAAAAGTCAGGCACTCGGTCGAGGACCCGTAGCCCGACACTTGCTCGAGAGAGGAGGGGACCCGGCGGCATACCTTATCCCACCGGGTGACGTCCGCTCCTCTCTCTGCTGGCGCCCATCACCAAGATGGCCGCCGGCAGGTAACAGCGGTACCGCACGTGACGTCATCACGCTCGTACGCGATGACGTCAATGCGTGGTGTCACCCCGCCTCGGGACGCCCCTGACTCCAGGTGACCTCCCTACTGTCTACCATGTCTAAATCAAGGGCAGGTATCATGAGAGCCATCAGCATAGTTACTACATTATAAGGGACCAGGATGGAAGGAA
>NW_017308048.1:97377-98655 GCF_000935625.1 Nanorana parkeri
TATTGCATGAAATGTTCTTTATTCAAGAGATTGCTCCTCATATCCTGAAGCAGTAACCAGGACAGGAAGTCATGGGAAATGTCACCAACCTGGGACATGGGCATAAAACCTGACCAGGAAGCTTTCTCCATGTTAAATCTCCAGTCTCACCTCATTGGACTTGTTCTTTAGTCGGACAAACTTTCCTTCCTGGTCCACCTCCTCGACGCCCACCTTCCCGCTGGTCCTGGCGTGCTGAGTGTAAGTTGTGGTCTGCGAATCTGCCACCTCCAGTTTACGCTTCTTGGAGGAAGAGCTGACATTTCCCGCGGATTGCCCTCCTGTCCGGGCCACCCTCTTCTGCCCGCTAGGGCTGGGGGAGAGGCGGAGCCTATGGAGAAAAAATGCAAATGGTTGGCCTTGAGTGTCATTATCGATCAATGGGATTTGCGGCCATATTGGCTCTTGGGGGTGGTAAAAGGCGCTGGCTCCTGAGGCATAGGTCATCAGAGTTTTAAGGGGGTGGAACGTCTATAACTGGGGTACTAGATTCGAATTATCAGTGGTTCATGGTGGAAGGAGGTCAGTTTAATTCATATGGACACCGTGGCCCCAATGAGGCTGCTCTGAGCACAAACATGGCACCCCTTACCTAGGAGAACCCGCAGTTTGGAATCTGCAGATAACAAGTCTATTGGGAGCACCGGCCCAAAGAAATAAGAGTCCAAAGTTTACTATTGGGGTTATAAGACAAAATAAAAAACAGCCAAACTGTATTGGGGGCCCAGAAATGGCGCCATCACCACAATCAATTATTTGGAAGGTGAACAATGAAAAAGATAAGGCAGTGTTGCAGCAGCTGCTCTGAAGGGGGGGATCTTTGAACGCCGAAACATTCGCTTTTTGTAATAACAGGTTAGCGGGGGCCAAAGGGTACCCTATATTGATGGTGCTACCCCATGGGGAGCCGAAGGATGCCCTATATTGATGGTGCTACCCCATGGGGAGCCGAAGGATGCCCTATATTGATGGTGCTACACCATGGGGAGCCGAAGGATGCCCTATATTGATGGTGCTACACCATGGAGAGCCAAACGGTGCCCTATATTGACAGTGCTACTCTATGGGGAGCCAAGCGGTGTCCTGTATTGATGGTGCTATCCCATGGGGAGCCAAAGGATGCCCTATATTGATTGTGCTACTCTATGGGGAGCCAAGCGGTGCCCTGTATTGATGGTGCTATCCCATGGGGAGCCAAGCGGTGCCCTGTATTGATGGTGCTATCCCATGGGGAGCCAA
>NW_017308048.1:98828-104113 GCF_000935625.1 Nanorana parkeri
CTGAAGCAGTAACCAGGACAGGAAGTCATGGGAAATGTCACCAACCTGGGACATGGGCATAAAACCTGACCAGGAAGCTTTCTCCATGTTAAATCTCCAGTCTCACCTCATTGGACTTGTTCTTTAGTCGGACAAACTTTCCTTCCTGGTCCACCTCCTCGACGCCCACCTTCCCGCTGGTCCTGGCGTGCTGAGTGTAAGTTGTGGTCTGCGAATCTGCCACCTCCAGTTTACGCTTCTTGGAGGAAGAGCTGACATTTCCCGCGGATTGCCCTCCTGTCCGGGCCACCCTCTTCTGCCCGCTAGGGCTGGGGGAGAGGCGGAGCCTATGGAGAAAAAATGCAAATGGTTGGCCTTGAGTGTCATTATCGATCAATGGGATTTGCGGCCATATTGGCTCTTGGGGGTGGTAAAAGGCGCTGGCTCCTGAGGCATAGGTCATCAGAGTTTTAAGGGGGTGGAACGTCTATAACTGGGGTACTAGATTCGAATTATCAGTGGTTCATGGTGGAAGGAGGTCAGTTTAATTCATATGGACACCGTGGCCCCAATGAGGCTGCTCTGAGCACAAACATGGCACCCCTTACCTAGGAGAACCCGCAGTTTGGAATCTGCAGATAAAAAGTCTATTGGGAGCACCGGCCCAAAGAAATAAGAGTCCAAAGTTTACTATTGGGGTTATAAGACAAAATAAAAAACAGCCAAACTGTATTGGGGGCCCAGAAATGGCGCCATCACCACAATCAATTATTTGGAAGGTGAACAATGAAAAAGATAAGGCAGTGTTGCAGCAGCTGCTCTGAAGGGGGGGATCTTTGAACGCCGAAACATTCGCTTTTTGTAATAACAGGTTAGCGGGGGCCAAAGGGTACCCTATATTGATGGTGCTACCCCATGGGGAGCCGAAGGATGCCCTATATTGATGGTGCTACCCCATGGGGAGCCGAAGGATGCCCTATATTGATGGTGCTACACCATGGAGAGCCAAACGGTGCCCTATATTGACAGTGCTACTCTATGGGGAGCCAAGCGGTGTCCTGTATTGATGGTGCTATCCCATGGGGAGCCAAAGGATGCCCTATATTGATGGTGCTACTCCATGGGCAGCCAAAGGATGCCCTATATTGATGGTGCTATCCCATGGGGAGCCAAAGGATGCCCTATATTGATGGTGCTACACCATGGAGAGCCAAACGGTGCCCTATATTGACAGTGCTACTCTATGGGGAGCCAAGCGGTGTCCTGTATTGATGGTGCTATCCCATGGGGAGCCAAAGGATGCCCTATATTGATGGTGCTACTCCATGGGCAGCCAAAGGATGCCCTATATTGATGGTGCTATCCCATGGGGAGCCAAAGGATGCCCTATATTGATGGTGCTACACCATGGAGAGCCAAACGGTGCCCTATATTGACAGTGCTACTCTATGGGGAGCCAAGCGGTGTCCTGTATTGATGGTGCTATCCCATGGGGAGCCAAAGGATGCCCTATATTGATTGTGCTACTCTATGGGGAGCCAAGCGGTGCCCTGTATTGATGGTGCTATCCCATGGGGAGCCAAGCGGTGCCCTGTATTGATGGTACTATCCCATGGGGAGCCAAATGGTGCACTATATCAGGGGTGCCCACATTTTTTAATCTGGAGATCTACTTTTCAAATGACGAGCTCGATGAGATCTACCAATGAAAAAACAACTGCATTCAGGGGAGGGAGGGGGCGTGGCGGTACATTGAAGTCAATGGGACCGCAGCCAGGCCCCCCGCCCGTAGTGCGATCGCCTGCACCTGGAACGCAGGCACATTAGTGCCTGTGTTCCGGTCCAGTGCGATCTGCAAAAATGCTGCAAGCACAATTTTTTTGCAGATCACACTGGACTGGAATGCAGGCACTAATGTGCCTGCATTCCAGGTGCGGGCGGGGCTGTGGTGTTATTGACTTCAATACAACCCCTCCGTCCTAGAAAGCAGGCAGCCAGCCGGCTTGCGTTCCAGTGTGTTCTAGAGGCTGAACACTCTGGAACGCAGATTTTGTGGTGTGAACCGGCCCTCTCCCTTCTCTTCTTTCTTTCCTCGCGCTCTCTCTCCTCGCTCTCTCCCGTTTCTATCTGCTGTCTCTTCTCTCACTTTCTCTGCTGTCTTTCTTCTCTCTCTCTGCTGTCTCTTCTCTCTCTCTGCTGTCTTTCTTCTCTCTCTCTGCTGTCTCTTCTCTCACTTTCTCTGCTGTCTCTCTCCTGTCTGTCTTTTCTTATCTCCACTGCAGCAGCTTCCCAGGTCTCCTCTTGTGCGCCCGCATCCTGTCTTCCCGCGGTGCTCGTGTGGCAGGATACAGGTCAGTGAGCCAGTGGTAGATCGCGATCGACCTAATGGTGCTACACCATGGAGAGCCAAAGGATGCCCTATATTGATGGTGCTATCCCATAGGGAGCCAAAGGATTCTCTATATTGATTGTGTTACTCTATGGGGAGCCAAGCGGTGTCCAGTATTGATGGTTCTAATCACATGGGGAGCCAAAGGGTGCCCTATATTGATTGTGCTACTCTATTTGGAGCCAAGCGGTGTCCTGTATTGATGGTGCTATCCCATAGGGAGCCAAAGGGTGCCCTATATTGATCGTGCTATTCCATGGGGAGCCAAAGGGTGCCTTATACTGATGGTGCTACTCCATGGGGAGCCAAAGGGTGCCCTATATTGATCGTGCTATTCCATGGGGAGCCAAAGGGTGCCTTATACTGATGGTGCTACTCCATGGGCAGCCAAAGGGTGCCCTATATTGATTGTGCTACTCCATGGGGAGCCAAAGCGTGCCCTATATTGATCGTGCTATTCCATGGGGAGCCAAAGGGTGCCTTATACTGATGGTGCTACTCCATGGGCAGCCAAAGGGTGCCCTATATTGATGGTGCTACTCCATGGGGAGCCAAAGGGTGCCCTATATTGATGGTGCTACCCCATAGGGAGCCAAAGGGTGCCCGTATAAAGATGGTGCTACTCCATGGGCAGCCAAGGGGTATACTGTATTGATGGTGTTACCCCATGGGGAGCCAAAGGATGAACTATATTGAATGTTGCTACCCCGTGGGGAGCAAATGGGCGCCCTCTGTATTAATGTAGCCCATAATATATTTTTAAATTTTGCTTGCTGAAGTGGAAACACCAAGAACCCACTTAGTTATACGGGAAAAGAGATGATGCCAAAGGGAGGTGGGTTCTCTTACCCACATCATTTGGACATGTTTGTTACCTAAACCTTATTGGACTCAGATTCATGCCATTATATATCAGGTTACTGGCATAAGCCTACAGTTCTCCCCTGAGACATTCCTTCTGCATTGCAGGGACATGCTAACATCACACTCTCCCATATGATTATATGACTCTCGACATGTGATTCATTCTGAGCAATCCTCCGAGACACTGGAAAGAACCTCAAGCTCCCTCTTTATCTGAATGGATCAAACAATTGGATCTTATCCATGAAATGGGAGAACTAATGTTCGCGAGTTGGACAAATTTACCCGCATTTGGGCATGCTGGGACCGCTTTACCACGACTCCTACGTATGCTTCCCCTAAATCCTGAATTACTGGGATGTTGCCGGTTTAGGGTTTTCTCATTGTGATCCCTGCATCAACCCTGTTAGAAATTGTAAGGGGGGACATTCCGGCCACCAGGAGAGTCTTGTAGACGCATTCTTTCCTCCTTTACCTCTCCCCTTTACCCTTTTCTTGTTCAAGTCCTTTCTAGGTTCCTTTCTACTTCCCCTCCTCCTCCCGTTGCTTTTCTAAGACATGATGAGATCAGCTGGATACTAACTTTACAGATGTCAACATTAGAGGCAGGGCCGGATTTCCCACAAGGCCACGAGGCCCATCCTCGGGGAGGAAGGGAGCAGAGAGGCGACAGGGGTGTGGAATCTCCTGACGCCCAGGACATGCAGTTCCGGGCACCGGGCGGGTAGTTGTTTTCTACTTTGGGCAAGCGGGGCTAAATGTAGAGCGGGGAAGCTGCTCGTTTGTTTACAAGTGATCTTGGCGATGTCTCCAAGATCACTTGTAATAAGACTGCAGGTCCGTCCTCCCAATCGGAGAACCTCCATTCTCTGCTCCGTGTAAACAGTGAGAGGGGAGAGCTGCCTTCCTCTCTCAGCTGTCACAGCACAGTGCTGTGCTAGAACTTCTGTATTGGAAGTGACAGGTGCAATAAAGAGAACCTGTCACCTCCAAATGCTATCACACAGGGGATTGTTAGCACCTGTGTGATAGCAATAAAGTTAAAGTGACATTAAAAGTAAAAAATATTTTTCCCTCCCCCTAATGTTAATGAAAGCACTTACCTTAAATGATCTTCTTCTTCTTGTCGTTTTCATCTGTCCCTCCAGCGCTGCTGCGGGTCTCCGATCCAGCGCTGACTCCTCTGTCCTTGCTTGCACTTCCTGTCCCACGGTGTCTGCATGCGGGTGCATGTTGTCCATAGACTTACCTTGCGTCTCTCCTCGTCTCCCGGCCGAAAATCTGAACTGCGCATGCGCCCGCCCCAAGATGCTTTGCGGCCAACCGAGAATTTTTAGATTTTCGGACGGGAGAGCGCGGCGAAGACACAGGTAAGTTTAAACACGTTTCAAAGGGGTTTAAAAAAAAAAGTTTTTGCATATATCTACTGCTTGCTAGCCGTGGATATATGCAACAACACCTGAGGGTTTAATAACCCTTTAGAGTGATATTAAAGCCACATTTTTTTTGTATTTCTCCTTTAACTGCTTGAAGACCAGGTGTTTAGATCCCCTACCTGGCCAGGCCATTTTTCAGTGTTCAGCGAGGAGGATGTTGCGTTTTTTCCATTAAAAGTACTTCTTTCCTCGTTTTCTAGTGTGTCCCCGCCATGCTCTTCCCCCCGCCCCCTGCACAGATACCACCATCTAGTTAGTTCTCATGGAGGCACCCGTGCGCGCTCGTGCCCGCATCGGCTGTGTGCGTCCACTGACACGCACAGCCCTGTGGCAGGCCACGCCCCTTCCCTCTTTGATTGATGGCAGAAGGAGCTCCTCTGCCATCAGTATCCTCCCCCGCAACCTGGAAGTTCGGGGTACAGAGGATCGCTTCGGGACTGGCGGCGGAGACGAGCGCAGCTGACAGGTAAGTGTGTGGGGGACTGGCGTAGAAAAAAAGGTGCTGGGCTGTTTTTACCCTAATGCAGAGAATGCATTAAGGTAAAAAAACACCCAGACCTTAATGCTACTTTAAGTGAAAGAAAAAAAATTGATAAAAAATTAAATAAAACATTTTT
>NW_017308048.1:104161-109499 GCF_000935625.1 Nanorana parkeri
CATGCTCACCTCTAGTGGTCACATGCTCACCTCTAGTGGTCACATGCTCACCTCTAGTGGTCACATGCTCACCTCTAGTGGTCACATGCTCACCTCTAGTGGTCACATGCTCACCTCTAGTGGTTGGTCTTCACTGACCTCTGCTCATCTTAGGACTCTTTTACATACAGGGCTGTTTGTTATACTTTACTTGAGAATTGTAAAACACTGAATCTGACATATTCTGTGGTTGAACCTTCGTTTTATCTGTCTTAATCTTTGCGTAAAATATTTATTTCATAAAATCCAATACAACTGATTGAAAATAAAAAACAAATAAGGGAAAAGACTGAGATGTGTAGCATATGCTATTTAATAAAGTTGGTTCCCTGTCCTGTGATGCCACATAGGCAGCGTTCTTCTTAAGTTCCTCTCTCAACAGAGCCCTCGTCCACTAACCTCTCCTCCTCTCCCTCCAGCAGTGTGCGGTAAGCTCGGATCTCCATGTCCAGCGCCAACTTGATGTCCAGCAGCTCCTGGTACTCGTCCAGCTGCTGCTGCATGCGGGCCCTCATCTCCGCCATCTCCCGGTCCTTTTCGCCCAGTGCCCGGCGGTTGGAGTCTCTATCGCGGCTCAGCGCGTCCTCCATGTCACGGAGCTTGGCCTCCTTACCTGCCAGCTGCATGCAGAGAAGAGGAAGTGTCAGGTACAAGACAACAGATTCTCAAATAATTCATCCCCACACAGCTACCTCCTCATGTATCACTGGCCCCTCCCCTTTTAAATTGTAAGCCCTCAGGGACAGGGCCCTCCTTACCATCTTGTCTTGAATTGTATTGTGATTGTAATGTCTTCCTTATATTGTAAAGCGCTGCGCAAACTGTTGGCACTATATTGGAGTATAGAACAGGACACAGGCAGATTCAGGGATGGCTGGGTAATGTGCCGGTATCATTGATAGTGATTGGACACTGACCAGAGCTGTGAGGACCCTCATATGACCCCTCCGACTGCAGGAAATTCTTAGTTTTTTGGTCAGCTATAGAGGACACAGAGGGGAGGGTCCTACGCCCTGTACTGTACCCCAGGAAATGAATTTTATTAGTATGTACAGTACAGGACACAGGAAATTCAGAGATGACTGGGACATCTAATAGCAAGAGAACAGAGGGGTGGGCAACACAGCCAACAGGCCCGACCCAACACTGCTGACTAGGTTGGGAAACCCAACTTAGACAGCAGTCTATAGAACCCTTACAGCCACTGCTGGAATTAGAAGAGGTCCAAACATCCACCTCGTAGAACTTAGTCAACATATGAACAGAACTTCCAGTGGCGGCCTTACAGATCAATGAGGCAGATGCCGAAAAGGCACTGCAAGATCTAGCGGAGTGATCCTTCTCCCCGGCTTCACTCACTTCAGTGCCCCCAAACGGGTCATGTGCTAAGGGCGGTACAGGGGCCGGTGCTCAAAACTACATTACAGGCCAGACCCGCATGTTTCATCCAGCAGGGTGTGGGTATGGTCCCAGAAGCTATTGCCGTGGTGCACCGATCCCGAAGCTGCCATTGTTGCCAGTGCCAGATGCAGCCAGAGAAAACATGATTGAGGAATGGTAGGAGTAAGGTAAGCAAACTACACACATCTCCCTCAGTAGAGAGGAGACACCCATCACCTAAGGACGCTAGCAAAGAGGATTTCTGGGAGTGGGAGGGGCTATATGAGGGTCCTTAGCTCTGGCCAGTGTCCAGTCACTTGATGATCCCGGCATATTACCCGGTCGTCTCTTAATCTGCCTGTGTCCTAAGCTGTATGATAAAAAACAAGGAGTTTTCAGTAACATTTATGAGGAAATAGGTAAAAGTTGTAGGAACTAAATCACAACTGAACGTATGTAACATGAAGGTGGCCAGATAGGAGGAGATCTCGTACTCGCCCAAATGCTCTGATATCGGAACTTCCGGTCAGAGAAAGATTTCCTCTGAATGGCAGTGCCGCAGAGGAACATGGAGCCAGCTTATCGTGCGATCAGTGGGCAGCGAGTAATGACCCTCCTCCCCGATTGGCCAGCAAGCTGGCTCAATGCTGATTGGCTAGGAAGCAGGCTTCCCGGCCAATCAGCATCGAGCCAGCTGACTCTTTTCTGATTGGCTTGGAAGCCGGGTTCCTGGCTAATCAGCATCGTGGCAGCCGACTCGATGCTGATTGGCCGGGAAGCCGGCAATCAGCATGGAGCCAGCTTCCTGGCCAATCAGGAAGCCAGGAGGCGGATCATTACTCACCACCCGGCTTCCTGATTGGCCGGGAAGCCAGATCGATGCTGGTTGGCTGGGAAACTGGTTTCCCAGCCAATCAACATGGATCCAGCTTCCCGGGCAATCAGGAAGCCGGGCGGTATGTCATTACCCACCGCCCAGCTTCCTGATTGCCCGGGAAGCCTGCTCCATAGCAGCGGAAGCTCCGGTATCGGTATTCATTTTCATCGAGTACCGAAAGCAAAGCATAGTCACTCATACTCGATACCGAAAAACCGGTATCGGTGCATCCCTATTTATCAGTACCTCTTTTAGATATTCCTCTTAACATTTGCTGGACCTTAAAGGAGAACTATGCTTTTCACTCATCCTCATAGTTCTAGCCGACCTGTGACAATGGGACTGTCACAGGTCGGCTCAGTAGATCGGGAGGTGAGCGAAGACATACCGGCGTTCGCTCACCTCTCGATCCTGTCGCGGCTCTCAGGAAAGAAGGCGCCCGGGCGGTATGTCATTACCCACCGCCCAGCTTCCTGATTGCCCGGGAAGCCTGCTCCATAGCAGCGGAAGCTCCGGTATCGGTATTCATTTTCATCGAGTACCGAAAGCAAAGCATAGTCACTCATACTCGATACCGAAAAACCGGTATCGGTGCATCCCTATTTATCAGTACCTCTTTTAGATATTCCTCTTAACATTTGCTGGACCTTAAAGGAGAACTATGCTTTTCACTCATCCTCATAGTTCTAGCCGACCTGTGACAATGGGACTGTCACAGGTCGGCTCAGTAGATCGGGAGGTGAGCGAAGACATACCGGCGTTCGCTCACCTCTCGATCCTGTCGCGGCTCTCTGCCGTGACAGGGGAGGGGCTGGATTCCCCCTCCCCGCTCCGATCCGCCAGCGCTGACTGGCGCAATGGACGGGGGAGGGGGCGGGTACAGCTGGCTCTGCCTCTAGATAGGCAGAGCCAGCTGTCAGTCACGCAGCTGGGTGGATCCAGACATAATTGTCGGGATCCGTTTCAGCTGCGGCGTCTCAGTATACCGCGAGCTGTAACTCGCGGTATACTGAGCCTAGTGTGACGGGAGGACGCTAGTTTGTATCCTCCCGTTACCCTTTGGAGAACTATGGGGAAAAATCCTAACCCCATAGTTCTCCTTTAAGCAACTCTTATATATAGAATGTTTTAGAATGTAGAAATTATTTTGTAAGCTCTGCAAATCTCGAACTGCCAGACACATGTGCAGAGATTTGAATCCCAATCCCTGGCTGTGGCCACTGCCCCTCCTCATCCGTTTTGGTCTCACCAGCTTCTGGAGCTGGCTCAGCTGGGTGCTCAGGCTGTCTATACGGATGCGGCTCTGCTGGATCTCCTCGTGGGCCTCTCCCATCATGGAGCTGTTCCTTTCTGCGGACTGCTTGGCGTTCTCGAGCTGTAACCAAAAAAAAAAAGACGCGCTGTGATTTATACAGAGCCGAGCTGGCAACTGGAAATGATACAGCCTGACCTAAATCTCCTTATACCTTGGCATTGTAAGTCTTCTCTAGTTCCTCCTTGTACAGACCGATCTGGCCCTCGTGTTGGGAACGCAGGTCCAGCAGGGCATCCGCCAGCTTGCTCTCAAACTCCCGCTGGCGACCATTGTCAATCTCGACCAGGCGCGTTTCTTGCCGTCTCTTGTTCTCACGCATCTCCTGCAAAAGGATAATGATAGATTGACACCTCAGAGCACAATCGCTTTTTGACTTGCCATGGCACCTTAATGGGCACTTCACTGACCTCACTGTAGATGCTCTTCTGGAACTCCAGCTCCTCCCTCAGGGTCTGGTTCCGATTCTCTGCATCGACGCGGCGAAGCATCTCATCCTGAAGCTGCTTCTTTGCATCCCCGAGGTTTCCTTCCAGCTACAGAAAACAAAAGATAAAAAATACTGTATAAAAACACATATATACACTATATTGCCAAAAGTATTGGGACGCCCCTCCAAATAATTGGATTCAGGTGTTCTGTGACATTTCCTGGCTACTAAATATTCCGCGGTCACCTGTTAGTGGTATTATAACAAAGTGGAAGCAACTGGGAACAACAGCAACTCAGCCACGAAGTGGTAGGCCACGTAAAATGACAGAGCGGGGTCAGCGCATGCTGAAGCGCACAGTGTGCAGAAGTCGCCAACTGTCTACAGAGTCTATAGCTACAGACTTCCAAACTTGTGTGGCCTTCAGATTGGCACAACAACAGTGCGTAGAGAGCTTCATGGAATGGAAGCCGAGCAGCTGCATCCAAGCCTTACATCACCAAGTGCAATGCAAAGCGTTGGATGCCGTGGTGTAAAGCACGCCGCCACTGGACTATAGAGAAGTGGAGACGTCGTGTGGCCTTCAGATTGGGATGAGGTATGCCTCTGAGTCCCCACCTCTCTCCTGACCGAGTGCCCGACTTTTCATAGGGGGTGACACCAAAATGACTGTCTCCAATGGAGGCACCCGGGTGCAGGCCGCACCCCCCGCATGACGCCACTGCTTAAAGGAGAACTATGGGGTTAGGGCTTTTCCCCATAGTTCTCCTTAGGGTAATGGGAGGACACAAACTAGCGTCCTCCCGTCACCCAAAGCTCAGTACACCGCGAGCTGTAGCTCCTGGTATACTGAGACGCCGCAGCTGAAGCGGATCCCGACAATTATGCCAGGATCCGCCCCGCTGCGTGACTGACAGCTGGCTCTGCCTATCTAGAGGCAGAGCCAGACCAGCTGTCCCCCCCCCCGTCCGATCCGCCAGTCAGCGCTGGCGGATCGGAGCGGGGAGAATCCGGCCCCTCCCCTGTCACGGCAGCGGGCCGTGACAGGATCGTGAAGTGAGCGAACGCCGGTATGTGCTCGCTCACTTCCCGATCTACTGAGCCGACCTGTGACAGTCTCATTGTCACAGGTCGGCTAGAACTATGAGGTGAGTGAAAAGCACTCACCTCATAGTTCTCCTTTAAGTGCATTTTGGGTTGATCAGGAGTTGCGCTAAAATCGTGCAACATAAAAATTTGCAACTGCCGACATTTTATTCTACATGGTCTTGGCTGGTGTTCTGGGGCGACATAATGGGGG
>NW_017308048.1:109583-122043 GCF_000935625.1 Nanorana parkeri
GGGGCAGCTTCCACCCCTGCAAAAAAGTTCAGAAGCTGCTGCAAGTCATTTTACCAAAGCGGAGCATCATCCCCTCTACACAAACATATCATCATCTGTGTCCTAACCTTCGTGAGCTGGGCTTTCAGATCCCGCATATCGGCTTCCAGGTTGCGTTTCTCGCCCAGCGCTGTGGAAATGGTGGCATCCTTCGAGTTCAGAAGCGCCTCCAATTCCTTCAGGCGAGCCTGAGCTGTCAGCAGGTCGCTCTCCTTCTTCTTGTGCCTAAAAACAGAGAGGATTATGGGTAAGCACAGGACTTTGCTGTCCATTTCACAGAAAGAGGCGGATGGGATCAGGTGTGTTTTCTATGAAAGGAACAAATGTGGATTTGTGGTACTGTAAATGGAAAGCGGGTTTTCAGTGGGTACTTATTGTGAATGGAACCTTCCGTTTAACGGAATTTGCTGAGATAAAATCAATTTGATGGAAAGACGGCCATCAATCGGACCTTTTTTTCAAATTCTTTATTGACTGAATCAATGTCATAAAACACAATAACAGTGGATACGATGAGGTTACAATGCTCACCGGCTCCGCAATATAATAGACTGTTGCACATTTATCTTATCTAAGCACATTATATTCGTTTGCTGCTATAGTCTACAGAGTTCCATATCTCTATGTAAGAAAGAACCGTATCTCAACATTAACCCTGTAAGTAGCTGTATCTCGTGGTTAAAGAAGGAGCAGTAGAAAGCGCAGATAGAAAAGAGGAGGAGGGAATGGGTCCGGACGGGGCCTAACACACCCTTCAAGGGTCCTGGTCGCCGTCCTGAGAGCTCCGGAGAGGGAACTGCGCCGAGGCTCTGTAGCACAACCATGGACCCCAGGTGGTATTGAATTGGGCTTCAGTATTTTTCAATGAGGCTGTGAGGTCTTCCAGTAGATAGATATCCTGGACCCTGGCGAGCCATAGCCGGACCGTGGGAGGCTGGGGGTCCCGCCACTTCGGGGGTATACAGGCTCTGGCCGCATTTACCAGATGATGAGTCAATGGGGTTGATTTACTAACCTTATAAACACACCACGAACATGTATACACCTCTGTAGTGTGTTCCCTCCCAGCATGATCTATGGGTGGAATCTAAACACCTTTGTAGTGTGTACACACCCAGCAGGTGTGTTGTGCAAAGCCCTGCATGAATTTGCAAGGTGATGTTGTGTAAATTAGCTCTACGTTGTGTTGCTTGCGTTGATGAATGCGGGAATGTAAATGCATGAGCTAACCATTTTTGTCTAAACTGTGAAGCAGCATTATATATGCATCATGTGCATGATTTTTCCATATATGGCATTAGTGGAAATATGCTTTTAGAGACTTTTTGGTTGATAAATACGTTTTGCTGTGTAAAAATCACACTCACCTAGTGCGTGCGTGTGTTTAGGTTAGTAAATCACCCCCAATGAGTGTCTGTATTTCGAGGTCGGGCGGTGGGTCAAATGGAGCAGACAGGCCGCTGGGTTACCCCTAAGGTCTGCACCTGTCAGGTGCTCAATTATCTCCAGGACCCCCTCCCAAAAGAGCCGTATCCCAGGGCAGTTCCAGAAGATATGTAGCATTGTGCCTGAGTCCCTCCCACATCTCCAACAAACATCCGGGATCAAACTATTCATCTTGTGGAGCAACCACGGGACCCTATACCAGCGTGTCAGGATCTTATAGCCTGACTCTTGGTATCTTTTTGCTAGAGAGGCCTTGAGGTCTCGTTCACACCTAGGCGTATTGCATATGCGCGACCGTCCCTCGTTTTTTTAACCGCGATTCGTGGTAAAAAAAAGTCACGCGTTTCCGAAAGGCTACTTGGCTGTGTCCCAATGGAAACGCGCAACAAAACGGCCCAAAGTAGTACATGTACCTTTTCAGGCGTGGGCCGTTTTGTAGCGCGTTAGGGACGGGCGGAAATACGCCAAGGTGTGAACGAGACCATTGAATACAATGGGATTTATATTTTTGAGCGTTTTGTAGAGCGTTCGTCGAGCGTAGAACGCGCTACAAAACGTTCAGGTGTGAAGGAGGGCTGAATGTCATTTCCAGGATAATCTCTCTTTGTCTGTCTGTGAAGCTACATTGTAGCTCCGTTTCCCAGTGTTGTAGGAAATGCAATGGGATGTCATCGGTCGGGTCCTGTAGCAATTTGTAGAGTTGGGACACCGCATGTCTGGCGGGGAGACTACCCGTACATAACTGCTCGAAAACCGTCAGAGGTCTGTCTAGCTGTGGCGCGTTCGGAACAGCTCTGAGGAAATGTCGCAACGAAAGGGAGCCCCAGAAGTCCAGAGGAGGCTTAGTAAGGGATTGTATGGATGCAAGGGACAACCATTCTCCAGAATGTCTGAAGTCAAGCAAGCGAAACTTTGAGGCATTAAGGAGTGAGCGGCGCAGGCGACCATTTTGCGATCCATCAATCGGACCTTATGCACAAAAAAGAACAGTAATGCACAACCACTGTATTGCACTACTACGCAGGAAACTTTGACCCATTAACTGTAAAAAAATAAATAAGTCAAGGCAACTGGACTTGCTGTATTTTTCTTGAAGATGTTTCACTAGTCATCCAACCAGCTTACTAAATTCAGAATTGAGAAAGCTGGTCGGGTGACCAGTGAAACGTCTTCAAGAAAAATACAGCAAGTCCAGTTGCCTTGACTTATATTTTACAGATACAGTATACCATGTGACCTGGATGAATGAGAACCTTCACAGACATACTTTAACCCAATAAGCTGCTCTCATTCACAAATACATACAAAGGGCGATAGCTTGCATTGATTCTCTGCGGTTTGGATCCCATACCCCGCATTTATAAAACATTACGAGAGAAGCGCCATGCTCGCCCGCCCCGGCCTGACCACACCCTCCGCGCACCCCGGGCTCCTATGTGATAATCCTTTTATATTGATTTTTCTGCCTCTGCTAGATGCAATTATGGGAAGACGTAGAGGAAGGAGCAGGAAGCACAGCGTTAGATGGCCGGGACCTGCAGGAGGATCGATACCTGGTCCGAAGATCCATCTTACAGGACGCTGGCAGGAAGCCTGGTAAGTGTAACACGGCCTGACTCTGACTGAGTACTGGAAGCACTATTGGTGCAGACTGTCCTAAAGGGTGTTAGAGGCCCATTTGTGGGCCAGGAGGGTGCTGGGACCCAGGAGGTACTTACTGCTTGATCCCAATTGCTCATTAGACTTTTAAAGAGTTTTATCCAATGTCTGTCTGTCTGTCTACCTATCTATCCATGTACCTACCTACCTAGCCATGTACCTACCTACCTAGCCATGTACCTACCTACCCAGCCATGTACCTACCTACCCATCCATGTACCCACCTACATATCCAGCCATCTACCTGTCTATCCATCCATCTATCCATCCATGTAACTACCTATCTATCCATCCATCTGCCTACCCATGTACCTACCTACCCATCTATACATCCATGTACCTACCTATCTACCTACCCATCCATGTATCTACCTACCCATCCATCTACCTACCCATGTGCCTACCTTTCTACCTATCTATCCATCCATTTACCTACCTACCCATCCATCCATCCATCCATCCATGTACCTACCTACGTACCTATCCATGTACCTACCTACCCATCTATCCATCCATGTACCTGTCTACCTATCTATCCATGTACCTACCTATCCATCCAGCCATCCATGTACCTACCTTATCCATCCATGTATCCATCCATCCATGTACCTACCCACCTATCTATCTATCTATCTATCTATCTATCTATCTACCTAACTATCTAATCTATCCATCTACCTACCTTTCCATGTACCTACCTATCTAATCCATCCATCTACCTACACATGTACCTACCTACCTAATCTATATATGTACCCACCTACCTATCTATCTATCCATGTACCCACCTACCTATCCATCCATCTACCTACCTATCCATGTGCCTACCTACCTATCCATGTACCCACTTACATACCTATCCCTGTACCTATCTAGCCATCTACTTATCCATGTATCTACCCTACCTATCTATCCATCCAGAATGCATAAATAAGTGTTTGCAACATAAGCAGTAGTTGAATGGAGGCCCCGAAAGTTCTTTGCGCACAGGGGCCCTTTGATGACTTAATTGATGAGTACCTGGAATTTCAGGTATCTCTAGGGCAGATCAATGTTGGATTTAGCAGGAAATGGGTTACAAAACCTGTTTGTTTTTTTTCCTTGGTGTCTTTGTTCCATTGAGCCGATGTGCCTCCACTTCCTGTCTCAGAAAAACAACAGGAAGTGAAAGTTAATCCCTCCAAAGTGTGGGGAAAATCCTCCCTTGGCCGGCTGTCACCAGAAGAGGGGTGAAGATCGCCGTTGGAAGATTTCCACTCACCCCCTGCTTTGATGATGAACCTAGAACCCGGGATCAGCCATCACTTTCGGTCTCGGTGACAATGGCCACCAGGATGAATAGAGAGGGTGAGAATATCCCCAACGGGGACACAACGGAGGTTAAATCCTGACAGGGGCTCAAATGTTCCAAATTATAATGTGGACAGAGAGCAGCTGAGCTATATACAGGTTGAATCCTTTCCCAGGCCCTGCTTGGATTGGACACAATGCGGCTGAACGGCGCGCACATTCACAAACACGACAGAAGGCGGTGTTTATATAGAAATCCCAGCGCAGGACATCGAAAGCGCATTCCTGATATTTTTAGCACAAATATTGGAGAAAAAAAAGAAAAGTGCAGTTTCCAGTAATGCGTTCGGTGGCGCGGCGCCAGATATCCAAGGCGGATACGTTTCGCTGCTTTCCAAGTTTCCAGCTGCTCGTCGTGAGCGCAGCGCCGGTGTTTATACAGAGATGTCCCAGCCGGAGGCACCCAGCACACCGACGTCATCCTGAGGACCCCCGGGTCTGCCGGCTGTCAGAGAATTCACCAACGTGACTGCTAGCTCCTCTGTCCCTATATGCACCGCCGCCTTAAAGGGAGACTGGCTTTGTTACTGGGTTCCTAATATCACTTTTTATATGACTGCGGAGAGCGGACAAAATAATGCAAACCTCATAACAGTACTTTAATAAGACTGAATGAGGAACAGCGGGGCCCATTAAAGCTCATGTTGTGATGAGTGGGGTCAGGGAGATGCTGATTTGATCCTGTGGTTGAAGGCGGGACCTTTGGCATTTTAGCAACTATCCTCCCAGGTGCCTATCTGCACCTTAGTAACTATCCTCCCAGGTGCCTATCTGCCCCTTAGTAACTATCCTCTTGGGTCCCTATCTGCCCCTTAGTAACTATCCTCTTGGGTGGTCCCTATCTGCACCTTACTAATGATCCTCTTAGGTGCCTATCTGCCCTTTAGTAAGGATCCTTTTAGTTGCCTATCTGCCCCTTAGTAACTATTCTCTTGGGTGCCTATCTGCCCTTTAGTAACTATCCTTTTGGGTTCCTATCTGCCCCTTAGTAACGATCCTCTTTGGTGCCTATCTGCTCCTTAGTAACTTTCCTCTTAGGTGCCTATCTGCCCCTTAGTAACTATCCTCTTGGGTCCCTATCTGCCCCTTAGTAACTATCCTCTTGGGTGCCTATCTGCCACTTAGTAATGATCCTCTTAGGTGCCTATCTGCACCTTAGTAACTATTGTCTTAGGTGTCTATATGCCCCTTAGTAACTATCCTCTGAGGTGCCTGTCTGCCTTTTAGTAAGGATCCTTTTAGTTGCCTATCTGCCCCTTAGTAACTATTCTCTTGGGTGCCTTTCTGCCCCTTAGTAACAATCCTCTTAGGTGCCTATCTGTCCTTTAGTAACTATCCTCTTTGGTGCCTATCTGCCCCTTAGTAAGGATAATTTTAGTTGCCTCTCTGCCCCTTAGTAAGGATCCTATTTGGTGCCTATCTGCCTCTTAGTAATAATCCTATCTGGTACCCATCTGCCGTCAGTAATCCTCACCTCTCTGCCAATGCATCTTGTGTATGCTTATTCTTGAATCTGTTCCCCTCGACACCTATCATTTTTATAGCGATTTTTGGCAGAGGCACCTGAAATTGAAGACGACTTGTTGGGGGCTCTGCTAGTTGTCTGGTGTCGATCTAAAATCTCACGTATCAAAGTGCCAGGTGGCACCCCTGTTGCAGAGCCGACGCGTACCACTAATCAACCTCACCTCGGCAGCTGTGTTTTTACCGGCACATGGACCGGCCATTACAAAGTTGGCCTTAACGTTTATCAAGCGTGCGCACACCTGACTGTTCCTGTAACATGACACACAACAGGATTCCGTGCAGTTACCACCCAGACCGCGCCCAGTGAAGGTGACGATGATCGAGTGGCACGCCATCCGTCACAATCTAAGGTGCAGGAGAGGGATTACGGAAAATATGCAGAGATTACACTTATTGCAATACACCAAAATGTCTGCCCATTCCACGGAAGATGTTGGTGTAGTGAAAGTCTAAACATCAACCCTCAGGATTGTAACCCAACCAGCCCCGGCAAAGCCCCCGCCTATCTCTTATTGTTTTATGAGGAGCAGAGAAGGTGAACGCCCAATTCTTAGGTGAAAGCAGGAATACCAACAAATGTCCCCAGGGGGGTGAAGGGCCTGTCAGGTCTGGGCACCAGGCTGCAACTTGTTCAACAAACAGGAAACGGCTGGAGGGGGGGCAATGAATCACGTCTGGAAAGATTCCAGAGACGGGAAGGGAAATGGATGAGATCCCCCCAGGTGCAGGGGACAGACGGGAGTGTCTTCTCTTCCACCATATGCAATCACTACCTGCAAAAGAGGTTCAGTGCGGGTGGAAGGAAGGTGATGGGCAGAGGGCAACCAGGGCACCGTTCAACCCTGGAGGAGCTGACCTGTGCAGGAGATGGACAATGTCAGGCAGATGGATGCGTGGAATGGGAAGACACATCCGGGATGGATGTATGGACGGACATATAGATACTGTGGATAGGAGATGTATGGAGAGACATATAGATACTGTGGATAGGAGATGTATGGAGAGACATATAAATACTGTGGATATGAGATGAATGAATGAATGAATGAATAGATGGATGGAGAGACATACTGTGGATATGAGATGAATGGGCGGACATATAGATACTGTGGATATGAGATGAATGGATGGGCATATAGATACTGTGGATAGGAGATGAAAGGATGGGCATATAGATACCGTGGATATGAGATGAATGGACGGACATATAGATACTGTGGATATGAGATGAATGAATGAATGAATAGATGGAGAGACATACTGTGGATATGAGATGAATGGATGGGCATATAGATACTGTGGATATGAGATGAATGGATGGGCATATAGATACTGTTGATAGGAGATGAATGGATGGAGAGACATACTGTGGATATGAGATGAATAGACAGACATATAGATACTGTGGATATGAGATGAATGGACGGACATATAGATACTGTGGATATGAGATGAATGGACGGACATATAGATACTATGGATAGGAGATGAATGAATGGACATATAGATACTGTGGAAACTGGATGAATGGATGGAGAGACATATAGATACTGTGGATATGAGATGAATGAATGAATGAATGAATGGATGGATGGAGAGACATACTGTGGATATGAGATGAATGGATGGGCATATAGATACTGTGGATATGAGATGAATGGGCGGACATATAGATACTGTGGATATGAGATGAATGGACGGACATATAGATACTGTGGATATGAGATAAATGAATGAATGAATGAATGAATGGAGAGACATACTGTGGATACGAGATTAATGGATGGGCATATAGATACTGTGGATAGGAGATGAATGAATGAATGAATGGATGGAGAGACATACTGTGGATATGAGATGAATAGACGGACATATACCATAGATACTGTGGATATGAGATGAATGGACGGACATATAGATACTGTGGATATGAGATGAATGAATGAATGGATGGAGAGACATACTGTGGATATGAGATGAATGGACGGACATATAGATACTGTGGATATGAGATGAATGGACGGACATATAGATATTGTGGATAAGCGATGAATGGATGGAGAGACATACTGTGGATATGAGATGAATGGATGGGCATATAGATACTGTGGATAGGAGATGAATGGATGGGCATATAGATACTGTGGATAGGAGATGAATGGATGGGTATATAGATACTGTGGATATGAGATGAATGGACGGACATATAGATACTATGGATAGGAGATGAATGAATGGACATATAGATACTGTGGAAACTGGATGAATGGATGGAGAGACATATAGATACTGTGGATAGGAGATGAATGGATGAAGAGACATATACAGGTGAAACTCGAAAAATTAGAATATCGTGCAAAAGTTCATTTATTTCACTAATGCAACTTAAAAGGTGAAACTAATATATGAGATAGACTCATTACATGCAAAGCAAGATAGTTCAAGCCGTGATTTGTCATAATTGTGATGATTATGGCTTACAGCTCATGAAAACCCAGATCCACAATCTCAGAAAATTTTTGGCAGTGTGGGCAGGTGCCAAGTCCTGCTGAAAAATGAAGTCAGCATCCCCATAGAGCTCGTCTGCGGAAGAAAGCATGAAGTGCTCCAAAATCTCCTGGTAGACGGCTAAGTTGCATTAGTGAAATAAATAACCTGCAAAAGAGGTTCAGTGCGGGTGGAAGGAAGGTGATGGGCAGAGGGCAACCAGGGCACCGTTCAACCCTGGAGGAGCTGACCTGTGCAGGAGATGGACAATGTCAGGCAGATGGATGCGTGGAATGGGAAGACACATCCGGGATGGATGTATGGACGGACATATAGATACTGTGGATAGGAGATGTATGGAGAGACATATAGATACTGTGGATAGGAGATGTATGGAGAGACATATAAATACTGTGGATATGAGATGAATGAATGAATGAATGAATAGATGGATGGAGAGACATACTGTGGATATGAGATGAATGGGCGGACATATAGATACTGTGGATATGAGATGAATGGATGGGCATATAGATACTGTGGATAGGAGATGAAAGGATGGGCATATAGATACCGTGGATATGAGATGAATGGACGGACATATAGATACTGTGGATATGAGATGAATGAATGAATGAATAGATGGAGAGACATACTGTGGATATGAGATGAATGGATGGGCATATAGATACTGTGGATATGAGATGAATGGATGGGCATATAGATACTGTTGATAGGAGATGAATGGATGGAGAGACATACTGTGGATATGAGATGAATAGACAGACATATAGATACTGTGGATATGAGATGAATGGACGGACATATAGATACTGTGGATATGAGATGAATGGACGGACATATAGATACTATGGATAGATGGATGGATGGATAGAGAGACATATAGATACTGTGGATATGAGATGAATGAATGAATGAATGAATGGATGGATGGAGAGACATACTGTGGATATGAGATGAATGGATGGGCATATAGATACTGTGGATATGAGATGAATGGGCGGACATATAGATACTGTGGATATGAGATGAATGGACGGACATATAGATACTGTGGATATGAGATAAATGAATGAATGAATGAATGAATGGAGAGACATACTGTGGATACGAGATTAATGGATGGGCATATAGATACTGTGGATAGGAGATGAATGAATGAATGAATGGATGGAGAGACATACTGTGGATATGAGATGAATAGACGGACATATACCATAGATACTGTGGATATGAGATGAATGGACGGACATATAGATACTGTGGATATGAGATGAATGAATGAATGGATGGAGAGACATACTGTGGATATGAGATGAATGGACGGACATATAGATACTGTGGATATGAGATGAATGGACGGACATATAGATATTGTGGATAAGCGATGAATGGATGGAGAGACATACTGTGGATATGAGATGAATGGATGGGCATATAGATACTGTGGATAGGAGATGAATGGATGGGCATATAGATACTGTGGATAGGAGATGAATGGATGGGTATATAGATACTGTGGATATGAGATGAATGGACGGACATATAGATACTATGGATAGGAGATGAATGAATGGACATATAGATACTGTGGAAACTGGATGAATGGATGGAGAGACATATAGATACTGTGGATAGGAGATGAATGGATGAAGAGACATATACAGGTGAAACTCGAAAAATTAGAATATCGTGCAAAAGTTCATTTATTTCACTAATGCAACTTAAAAGGTGAAACTAATATATGAGATAGACTCATTACATGCAAAGCAAGATAGTTCAAGCCGTGATTTGTCATAATTGTGATGATTATGGCTTACAGCTCATGAAAACCCAGATCCACAATCTCAGAAAATTTTTGGCAGTGTGGGCAGGTGCCAAGTCCTGCTGAAAAATGAAGTCAGCATCCCCATAGAGCTCGTCTGCGGAAGAAAGCATGAAGTGCTCCAAAATCTCCTGGTAGACGGCTAAGTTGCATTAGTGAAATAAATACAGACGGGAGTGTCTTCTCTTCCACCATATGCAATCACTACCTGCAAAAGAGGTTCAGTGCGGGTGGAAGGAAGGTGATGGGCAGAGGGCAACCAGGGCACCGTTCAACCCTGGAGGAGCTGACCTGTGCAGGAGATGGACAATGTCAGGCAGATGGATGCGTGGAATGGGAAGACACATCCGGGATGGATGTATGGACGGACATATAGATACTGTGGATAGGAGATGTATGGAGAGACATATAGATACTGTGGATAGGAGATGTATGGAGAGACATATAAATACTGTGGATATGAGATGAATGAATGAATGAATGAATAGATGGATGGAGAGACATACTGTGGATATGAGATGAATGGGCGGACATATAGATACTGTGGATATGAGATGAATGGATGGGCATATAGATACTGTGGATAGGAGATGAAAGGATGGGCATATAGATACCGTGGATATGAGATGAATGGACGGACATATAGATACTGTGGATATGAGATGAATGAATGAATGAATAGATGGAGAGACAGACTGAGGATATGAGATGAATGGATGGGCATATAGATACTGTGGATATGAGATGAATGGATGGGCATATAGATACTGTTGATAGGAGATGAATGGATGGAGAGACATACTGTGGATATGAGATGAATAGACAGACATATAGATACTGTGGATATGAGATGAATGGACGGACATATAGATACTGTGGATATGAGATGAATGGACGGACATATAGATACTATGGATAGGAGATGAATGAATGGACATATAGATACTGTGGAAACTGGATGAATGGATGGAGAGACATATAGATACTGTGGATATGAGATGAATGAATGAATGAATGAATGGATGGATGGAGAGACATACTGTGGATATGAGATGAATGGATGGGCATATAGATACTGTGGATATGAGATGAATGGGCGGACATATAGATACTGTGGATATGAGATGAATGGACGGACATATAGATACTGTGGATATGAGATAAATGAATGAATGAATGAATGAATGGAGAGACATACTGTGGATACGAGATTAATGGATGGGCATATAGATACTGTGGATAGGAGATGAATGAATGAATGAATGGATGGAGAGACATACTGTGGATATGAGATGAATGGACGGACATATACCATAGATACTGTGGATATGAGATGAATGGACGGACATATAGATACTGTGGATATGAGATGAATGAATGAATGGATGGAGAGACATACTGTGGATATGAGATGAATGGACGGACATATAGATACTGTGGATATGAGATGAATGGACGGACATATAGATATTGTGGATAAGCGATGAATGGATGGAGAGACATACTGTGGATATGAGATGAATGGATGGGCATATAGATACTGTGGATAGGAGATGAATGGATGGGCATATAGATACTGTGGATAGGAGATGAATGGATGGGTATATAGATACTGTGGATATGAGATGAATGGACGGACATATAGATACTATGGATAGGAGATGAATGAATGGACATATAGATACTGTGGAAACTGGATGAATGGATGGAGAGACATATAGATACTGTGGATAGGAGATGAATGGATGAAGAGACATATACAGGTGAAACTCGAAAAATTAGAATATCGTGCAAAAGTTCATTTATTTCACTAATGCAACTTAAAAGGTGAAACTAATATATGAGATAGACTCATTACATGCAAAGCAAGATAGTTCAAGCCGTGATTTGTCATAATTGTGATGATTATGGCTTACAGCTCATGAAAACCCAGATCCACAATCTGAGAAAATTTTTGGCAGTGTGGGCAGGTGCCAAGTCCTGCTGAAAAATGAAGTCAGCATCCCCATAGAGCTTGTCTGCGGAAGAAAGCATGAAGTGCTCCAAAATCTCCTGGTAGACGGCTAAGTTGCATTAGTGAAATAAATGAACTTTTGCACGATATTC
>NW_017308048.1:122872-130213 GCF_000935625.1 Nanorana parkeri
GGACATATAGATACTGTGGATATGAGATGAATGGACGGACATATAGATACTATGGATAGGAGATGAATGAATGGACATATAGATACTGTGGAAACTGGATGAATGGATGGAGAGACATATAGATACTGTGGATATGAGATGAATGAATGAATGAATGAATGGATGGATGGAGAGACATACTGTGGATATGAGATGAATGGATGGGCATATAGATACTGTGGATATGAGATGAATGGGCGGACATATAGATACTGTGGATATGAGATGAATGGACGGACATATAGATACTGTGGATATGAGATAAATGAATGAATGAATGAATGAATGGAGAGACATACTGTGGATACGAGATTAATGGATGGGCATATAGATACTGTGGATAGGAGATGAATGAATGAATGAATGGATGGAGAGACATACTGTGGATATGAGATGAATAGACGGACATATACCATAGATACTGTGGATATGAGATGAATGGACGGACATATAGATACTGTGGATATGAGATGAATGAATGAATGGATGGAGAGACATACTGTGGATATGAGATGAATGGACGGACATATAGATACTGTGGATATGAGATGAATGGACGGACATATAGATATTGTGGATAAGCGATGAATGGATGGAGAGACATACTGTGGATATGAGATGAATGGATGGGCATATAGATACTGTGGATAGGAGATGAATGGATGGGCATATAGATACTGTGGATAGGAGATGAATGGATGGGTATATAGATACTGTGGATATGAGATGAATGGACGGACATATAGATACTATGGATAGGAGATGAATGAATGGACATATAGATACTGTGGAAACTGGATGAATGGATGGAGAGACATATAGATACTGTGGATAGGAGATGAATGGATGAAGAGACATATACAGGTGAAACTCGAAAAATTAGAATATCGTGCAAAAGTTCATTTATTTCACTAATGCAACTTAAAAGGTGAAACTAATATATGAGATAGACTCATTACATGCAAAGCAAGATAGTTCAAGCCGTGATTTGTCATAATTGTGATGATTATGGCTTACAGCTCATGAAAACCCAGATCCACAATCTGAGAAAATTTTTGGCAGTGTGGGCAGGTGCCAAGTCCTGCTGAAAAATGAAGTCAGCATCCCCATAGAGCTTGTCTGCGGAAGAAAGCATGAAGTGCTCCAAAATCTCCTGGTAGACGGCTAAGTTGCATTAGTGAAATAAATGAACTTTTGCACGATATTCAAATTTTAAAACTCGAAAAATTAGAATATCGTGCAAAAGTTCATTTATTTCACTAATGCAACTTAAAAGGTGAAACTAATATATGAGATAGACTCATTACATGCAAAGCAAGATAGTTCAAGCCGTGATTTGTCATAATTGTGATGATTATGGCTTACAGCTCATGAAAACCCAGATCCACAATCTGAGAAAATTTTTGGCAGTGTGGGCAGGTGCCAAGTCCTGCTGAAAAATGAAGTCAGCATCCCCATAGAGCTTGTCTGCGGAAGAAAGCATGAAGTGCTCCAAAATCTCCTGGTAGACGGCTAAGTTGCATTAGTGAAATAAATGAACTTTTGCACGATATTCAAATTTTACGAGTTTCACCTGTAGATACTGCGGATAGGAGATGAATGGATGGATGGACATATAGATATTGTAGATATGAGAGGAAAGGATGGACATATAGATACTGTGGATACAAGATGAATGGATGGAGAGACATACAGATACTGTAGAAAAGAAATGAATGGACGGATGGTTGGCTGGACATACAGATATTGGACATACAAGATTGATGAATGGATGGAAAGACATATAGATACTGTGGATATAGGATGAATACACTATATGACCCCTCTACACATGATGGAGTTGAGGTGTCTCTCTAGTAAAGGGTTCTGTTGCCACTCCATCATACAAAGACATCGTAGACAATTGGGCTTTTCCAACCTTGTAGTAACAGTTGGGTGAAGACCCTTTTCTGGTCCACCATGACTGTCCCCTGTGTACAAAGCCAGCTCCATACAGACATGGTGTGACCAGTTTGGTGTGAAGGAACTCGAGTGTCCTAGAGCCCTGACCTCAATCCTACTGAAGACCTTTGGCATGGATTAGAACCTCACAAATGGGACAAATTCCCTCAGACAGCCTCCAAAATCTTGAGGAAAGCCTTCCCAGAAGAAGCAACTCCAGGTAATGGCCATAGATTTAGAATGGGATCCAAGAATAGGATATAGGTGTGATGGGCAGGCGTCCAGAGACTTTTGGCCTTATAGTGTAGACAGATGAACAGACATATATAATATAAATGTAGAAATATAAACTTTATACGTTGTAACAAATTTTAACAATTGGTGAAAAGCCAAAATTGAGCATCCCCCACAGAATGGGGCCCTGAACAAGATTTCCATATCCGGGAATCATCTCTGCCTGCAGCTGCCGAACAGGCACGGCACAAATACCTGGAAATAATCGAATGTAAGGCGGTTTGGGACTGGGCCGCGGCGAGGAGCGTTGGCCTTGGCACGCGTTGGGATATCACAGCTCCGGCCAGGAAGGGCTGGGATGTGAAACACATACAATTGCCACGTCTGAAGTCTGACTCATCCCCATTCTTCCTCCGACAAGATCTGCCAACTTTATACTCCGTTCAGGCGACATTTCCTTCTGTCCCGGACCCCCGGCGGCACCAATACGCCGTGAGCGCCCACCCCCCAGGGCGATCCCACTGCCTTTCAAAACCTGAATAAAATTTGTAAAAAATCGCTTCCAAGTGGACGGGAGCCATCTGGATCGATCGCTGACTCGAGGTCACGTGTGCGGGCGCAGCTCCACATCTACCCCGTCCGTTCCCAGGCGAGATCTAATTACAGGTTGCACAATTAGATTACTGCGTACGGCCTGCCTAGTGAACAGGAAGCCGCGGGGAACCGGCACGGCTGCAAGCGCAAAATATTTTCCAGCAAGGCTGCTGAAGGCGAAGAGGCCAACGGCTGTACCTGCCAAAATATTTGAAACCCTGTTTGGCCAGTGTTAGGATTGGCAGAGCACGGCCAGGAGCTGGAGCACAAATGAACATGATCACATTGTCTAGTCCCCCACCATCTTCCCTGCCCGGCTCCCAGTGCCTAAAACATGTTAAATCCGGCAAACTGGCCCACAGCGAGGAGCCTCCAACTCCAACACGGGAGCTGCATTTCCAGACGACGCAGGAATAGGGCGGGAAGGGTTAACGGCGGCAGTGGTTGCTTTCACAGACATCTGAGATGCAGTTTTATCCCTCGCAGGCCCGGCGTCCCATGAGTCATCACTGCAGCCCGTGACCAAGATGGAAACAGTCAGGAGGGGGGCGTGTGGGGAAGGAGGGGGCATTCGAGGGGACAGTTTGTGTTCCCGTTACGGAGGCAACGAGCCGGAGTAGCTGCCAAATGAATACACACGGCCAGGGGCGTAACTACAGATCATGGGGCTCCATAGCAAAATTTGAATAGGGCCCCATGGCAAACCCTTAAAATCAAAATCAAGGACAGGTAGCACGAGAGCCGTCTGCATAGTCTCTTCCTGTGCATCCGATATCAACTCTTCTCGATTGGAAATGCCAGAAGAGCTACGGGGTGAATAGCAACTTCAGCAATCCTTCATGGGGCCCCCTTCCAACCTCAGGCCCCATAGGCGCCGCATGGGCTGCTATGGCTATTGTTAAGCCCCTGCACACGGCGCTGCTGAGCCAAGCTCACTGCAAAGCCCATTGCGGTTCTGGTGTCCTCAGAGATAGCTGGAGACAATGTAACTGATAAAGTTATCAACTCAGTGGATTTCTGGCAGGATCAACAGATATTATTCTTGCACCAGATAAAAACAAAACACTTTCAATGGGATATTTACTAGAACTAAATGGAGCAAATAAGAGACGCCTGGCATCATCTAGCTTTTCCTTCCCCAACCTGACTGTCCCCGTGCCACCCCTATCATTCTTGGATTTCAGTTCTTGCAAACATGGATGCTCTGCATGCAAATACAGCCTGCCAAAGAACGCACACTACTCCAGACCGATACCCACCCATCAAGGCATTTTGATATTTGCATAACTCCTCCATCAGGAAGAGGGAGTGCGGTCAGACACCCTCAACACCGTAGCGCCTAGACAATGCGTGTGTTTAACCCCTCCAATCAACCTTCTTTGTTCAGTCAATCAGTACCCCCTTCCTCAGGGGCAATGCACAGACATGGGCATGATGGTAGAGGTTACCCTGCTGCGGGGTGTTGTGAGTAAAGGAACATTGTGCAACACTCATTGGGTCTCCACCCCACATGGCTTACTGACAAGCTGTTCACTCAGCTCCGGTGCCTGTGTTCATTACGGTCCTCTGCAGAACGCACACGTACATCCAGGGCCGGATTTCCCACAAGGCCATCCGAGGCCCGGCCTTGGGGCAGCAGGAAGTAGAGGGGCAGCAGGGTGTGGAATTCCTATCTCCCGATGCCTGGGACATGCAGTTCCGGGCGCCAGGCGGGTAGTTGTTTCATACATTTAGCCCTGCTTTGGGCAAGCAGAGCTAAATGTACAGCGGGGATACCGCCGCTTGTTTTGTACAAGTTATCTCGGCGATGTCACCAAAATCACTTGTATGCAGCCTGCAGGTCTCCCATTCTCCATTGGGGGGGAGTTGGCGGGTAGGGGGGCGCGCTGAGGAACCTGGCCTTGGGGCAGCAGAGAGAGTAAATCCGGCAATGCGTACATCTGTGACCGATGCGATCTCTGCTCCATACACCTACAGATGATAGCTCCAATGGTGTCCACATGGAGAGAGAGACGTGGGAAATGCAGGAGGAGGAACGCAGCTTGGCCTAACTGGAATGCCAAAGCTAGATGGATGCCCTGCAATCCACCCTACAGGGGATCCTGGATCCTCCTTGGCCTGAACTTTGCCCAACTCCTGGGATTTCCTACCTCGCAAAGGACGTGGCGTGTTTCTCAACCTGCCCTTAATGTTCGCCACATCAAAGGTGAAGGTTTTTCCCAGGCACCCCTGAGGCCTCAATGTGAGCTGGAATTGCAAACACCGCCCCTTATCCCAGGTGTGCGGGCCTTGTAAATCGGGGTCAGTGTATCCCGGGCCCTTTAAATCTGGGTCAGTGTATCCCGGGCCCTTTAAATCTGGGTCAGTGTATCCCTAGGGACGTTATCGAAATCCGTCCGCTATTTAACTATCTGAAACTCTAAACCTTCCTCTGTATGTGGCAGGAGTGACGCCCTGGGATTGTTGACATAACAGTGACACACCCTCTGTCTCAATACCTCTCCGGCCTCCGACGTTAATCAAAATCCTACCAGGAGCAAACAGGCTCCTGGATTGTAGGCGGATAAGGAAGAGGCAGCTGCGGGCCCATCTCACTAAGCCCGCAGAGTGATGCAATGAGTGCTATCATCCCTGCCACGTGCAATGCACCCACTTATATCTAAAATTGCAGTAGTGAGATTTCCCCCAGTAGTTTGTGTCTCTGCCCCTCCCACAATGCTGAGATTTCCCCCCCGTAGTTTGTGTCTCTGCCCCTCCCACAATGCTGAGATTTCCCCCCCGTAGTTTGTGTCTCTGCCCCTCCCACAATGCTGAGATTTCCCCCCCGTAGTTTGTGTCTCTGCCCCTCCCACAATGCTGAGATTTCCCCCCCGTAGTTTGTGTCTCTGCCCCTCCCACAATGCTGAGATTTCCCCCCCGTAGTTTGTGTCTCTGCCCCTCCCACAATGCTGAGATTTCCCCCCCGTAGTTTGTGTCTCTGCCCCTCCCACAATGCTGAGATTTCCCCCCCGTAGTTTGTGTCTCTGCCCCTCCCACAATGCTGAGATTTCCCCCCCGTAGTTTGTGTCTCTGCCCCTCCCACAATGCTGAGATTTCCCCCCCGTAGTTTGTGTCTCTGCCCCTCCCACAATGCTGAGATTTCCCCCCCGTAGTTTGTGTCTCTGCCCCTCCCACAATGCTGAGATTTCCCCCCCGTAGTTTGTGTCTCTGCCCCTCCCACAATGGTGAGATTTCCTCCAGTAGTTGTGTCTCTGCCCCTCCCACAACAAAGAACTCACATAGCTGCTGATAGAACGGTAAACGTTTTAGAACCGTGACATCCAGTGGCTAAAAATATTTCTTAAAACCAAATTGGAAGTTGGTAGAAGTTTTCATAGTTGGTGAATCATCTGTCAGGCCCAACAAATAATTCAATCATCATTCGGAGCTTCCTGTGTCTCCGGAGACCTCCCGGTCTTTATCTCTGACAGTCCACGAGGGCCTTTCCCATAAACCTTGCCAAGCCACCTCGCCACATCCGCGCGTGGTAACAACTGATAGGCTCCGAGAGCTGTCAGAAAACCTTTGACGGCTCTTCCCCAGTCTCCACCCCCTTCGTGCCGTGGCCCTAAGTTCAGAGCACATCCAGAATAGACCCAACTGCAAAGAAAACCTGTCACCAAGCACTCTAAGAGAAACCAGAGATGTCATAGGCGAGTAGTTGCCAACTTACAAGATATAGGGGGTCTCAAATGTGACCCCTGAGGGGCCACCTATAATTAAAATGATATGCAATGCTACAGAAGACTGTCAGAGACCGGAGACTTCCTAGAGGAAATGGTGTGGGATCGGTTGGAGAAGGAAGTCATGTTGTAGAGTCAGAGACCGGGGACACGTTACATGAAACTGCTACAGATTGTTATTAAAGGCGCCTTTACAAATCAATGCTTTCACTGCTGGGGCCCGAGGGTCGCGCTTGAAACATCAAAGGGACGCATGTGGACCTGGGGGTCATAGACACGCTAGGAAACCTGAAACGTAACCCTTCTGAGATCCCACTCAGAATAAGGCCGGATCCAATCCAACAAAAACCATTCATAGTACTAGTCTGTATCATCTAATTTAGGCTCAGTTTCCTTTTTTTACCTGGAGATCCTGCCAGTAACATTCACTTCCTGTTCTAGGGACAACGCTTAGTCACTGTACTGTATCTATTGATGAGCAGCATTGGCACCCTAGGACAGGACTGCGGAACACCCCTCCCTCCCTTCTATGAGACCAGCCTTTCTCAACCAGGCACCCTGAAGTGCCTTCTGCCTTCTTCAAAATTTTTGTACAGTATCATGGCTTTCCATGATGGAGGCAGGCATACGATAAGAAGGGGGCTCAAAATGTGAAAGGGTACTTTTGATATAAAGGGGGGACTATAGGTCCTGATGCGAAAGGTGGAATTCTAATGTGAATATAGGAGGGCTCTGAGGTAAAGGGGGCTCATAATGTGAAAGGAGGCTCCTAGTGAAAGAAGTGGGCCCCTGATGTAAGGGGGCTCCTGAA
>NW_017308048.1:130636-137174 GCF_000935625.1 Nanorana parkeri
GGGGGGGGTGCTGATGTGACTGGGGAACACCTTTATGTGTTTTTTCTTGGGGTCCCCCGCTTAAAAATCGGTTCCAAACCCCTATCTGGGATTAGGGTCTTGTATGAGTTTTTCGGGGGTGCTTCAATATTTTGCAACCTTTTGAAGGGTGCCAAGGCTGAGAAAGGTTGAATAATGCCGTTTTAGAAATCAATTCAGTGCACAGGAACACTGCCCGTCTTGCAGTAATTGTACTCGTGTATTTTTGTTCTTGGGTTTAGATAAACTTTAATGCTGAAAAAGGAAAGGTTATGCAGGCCAGGGGGACACAGAATAACCCCTCCGCCCCGTACATTCAATGGAATGCAGTTGGGCAAAACCGTGATGAAGAAGGAATTGGGAATACTGGGTAACAATAAGCTAGGAAGCAACACTCAATGCCAGACTGCAACCGCAAAATCTTGGTAAGTATGCACCACATCGCAAACAGGACATCGGTGTTTGGAGAGGGTTCCGAGGCAACTTAAAAAGTTAAAGGGATGAATCATTGTAGAAAAAAAAATGAGTTCTATGTTCAGTTCGGAAAAGAAGACGTGTTAGCGGTGACTTCATTACCATGCGGAAAAATATGCAAGGCCAGTATAAACATTTGGCAGATTAACTTGAATGCCAAGGACTACCCAAACAAGTGTGGAGAGAACGAGCGTGCCAGAATTAAATAAAAGACAACAAATTGTAACATAAAAGATAGCATTTGTCTCAAATGGGTTACCGGTCATGCAACTGTGGCGCTCCCCTTCTCTCCACACATCTTGGACTACACCCAGGACTCCGAAGGACACCCCAGATGATAGAGAGTTGTATCCCTCCTGATTTGGGTTCAGTGCTCTATCAACACACATGTTGTTGAAGGGCCAGGGGACATCAGTTTTTATCGAAGAACAAAGATTCTCCCTGCAGTTTTGAAAGGGGTTCTCTACAGTAAGAGCTGTTAAGCTGAAGAATGTTTCAAATTCGGAAAAAGTCATATTAATTCCTCAACACTAGATAAAAAATAAACGTTTTGTGGGGTTGTTCCACTTTAAATTAGCACCATATCCTTGATTTTGCATTGGTGTGCAAAGGGCTTGGTCAGAGTCAGCTGATGCGGGATCTGCGTGGAGGAGCTGGCTGATCTGCATGTCTTAGCCGAAGGCACGAAGAGTGAGAGATTGTCAGCTGCTACTCTGTCCCAGAATCCCACAAGTTCCTCTTGATACTTGTGTTTTGAATAAAACCCTAATCGTGATTCATGCAGTTACCTAGTAGACAATGCAGGGTGTGGTGACCAGCTTCAGAGTTCCTCTTTCTATGTCTGGCCATAGATGGGGAGGTACTTCCCCAACAATAAGAGCTATCTGCCCCAAGACTAATAGGATAGGAGCCATATTTGCCAAGAAAAAGAGATGAAGAGCCATCTTCCCCAATAATAAGAGGTGAGGAGCTATCTGCCCCATGATTAAAAGGGTGATGTGCCATCTGCCCCAAGATAAAGAGACGGAGAGCCATCTTCCCCAATAATAAGAGGTGAGGAGCTATCTGCCCCATGATTAAAAGGGTGATGTGCCATCTGCCCCAAGATAAAGAGATGGAGAACTATCTTCCCCAATAATAAGAGGTGAGCAGCCACCTGCCCCAAAATAAAGAGATGGAGAGCCATCTTCCCTAATAATTAGAGTTGAGGAGCCTTCTGCCCCAAGACTAGCAGGTGAGGCACATTCTGCCCGAGGACAAACAATGGAGGAGTCATTAATAGAAGTTGAGGAGCCTTCTGCCCCAAAAATAACAGATAAGGAACCATCTGCCTCAAGAATAAGAAACGAGGAGCCATCTGCCCCAAGAAAAAGAGATGGAGAGCCATCTTCCCCAATAATTAGTCTTGGGGAAGAATGCTCCTCAACTCTAACAGGTCTGGAGCATTCTGCCCCAAGACTAAAGGGTAAGGAGTCATCTCCCTCAAGAAAAAGACATGAAGAGCCATCATCCTCAATAATAAAAGTTGAGGAGCCTTCTGCCCCAACAAAAAAAAGAGATGGAGAGCCATCTTCACCAATAATAAAAGCTAGGAAGCCCTTGATGCCAAGGAGCCCACACCAAGCCGAAAAGTAACCTGTCTTTGTGCGGAGGAACAAGAAGTAGTCATTACACTGACCGATCACTAAGATGCATTCCCTTAGCCCCAAAGAAAATGTAACCATTTATTCCATATATACCTAAATAAGCTGCCCCCCAGTCTGGGAAGAGGATCACATAATCGCATTGTCTGCTTGGCTTTAATATGGTTGCTGGTCTCACACACTGTTATGCTGTGCGCAGTGCTGGCGGTTGGATGACTAAGTGATGAAGACCACGTGCCTCAGGAAGGAAGTTGGCTGTATACTGGGATAAATTCAGGATACATCGCATCCTGCAACCAATCATCAACAGCTTCTACTTCCTCAGTTATTGTTCCCTAAATGCTGCCTGCAGTGACAAGGGTTTACAATGCCCTTCAGATGTGGGCCTCACCCACCTACACCTTCTATAAGAATCCACATTTGTATTCTCTCATCTGTACAAATATTGGATGCAAAACATCTAAAAACATTTCCTGTGATTTAAACCGCCAGCCCAATGAATCTGGTGTCAGTGTGTCATTGTTCTGGGCCCCCCAAGTGATAGCGTGCATTGTTCTTGGACTTCTAACTGTTTGTGTCTCATTGCTCTGGGACCCCCAAGTGTCAGTGTGTCATTGCTCTGGGACCCCCAAGTGTCAGTGTGTCATTGCTCTGGGACCCCCAAGTGTCAGTGTGTCATTGTTCTGGGACCCCCAAGTGTCAGTGTGTCATTGCTCTGGGACCTCCAAGTGTCAGTGTGTCATTGCTCTGGGACCCCCAAGTGATAGCGTGCCATTGTTCTTGGACTTCTAACGTGATAGCGTGCCATTGTTCTTGGACTTCTAACTGTTTGTGTCTCATTGCTCTGGGACCCCCAAGTGTGAGTGTGTCATTGCTCTGGGACCCCCAAGTGTCAGTGCGTAATTGCTCTGGGACCCCCAAGTGTCAGTGTGTCATTGCTCTGGGACCCCCAAGTGTCAGAGTGTCATTGCTCTGGGACCCCCAAGTGTCAGAGTGTCATTGCTCTGGGACCCCCAAGTGTCAGAGTGTCATTGCTCTGGGACCCCCAAGTGTCAGAGTGTCATTGCTCTGGGACCCCCAAGTGTCAGAGTGTCATTGCTCTGGGACCCCCAAGTGTCAGAGTGTCATTGCTCTGGGACCCCCAAGTGTCAGAGTGTCATTGCTCTGGGACCCCCAAGTGTCAGAGTGTCATTGCTCTGGGACCCCCAAGTGTCAGAGTGTCATTGCTCTGGGACCCCCAAGTGTCAGAGTGTCATTGCTCTGGGACCCCCAAGTGTCAGAGTGTCATTGCTCTGGGACCCCCAAGTGTCAGAGTGTCATTGCTCTGGGACCCCCAAGTGTCAGTGTGTCATTGTTCTGGGACCCCCAAGTGTCAATGTGTCATTGTTCTGGGACCCCCAAGTGTCGATGTCTCACTGTTCTGGGAGTTCCAAGTGACAATGTGTAATGGTTCTGGGATACTGAGTGTCAGGGTGTCATTGCTCTGGGACATCCAAGTGTCTGTCACTGTTCTAGGACCCACTAAGTGTCAGTGTGTCATTGTTTTGGGCCCTTCAAATGTCAACGTGAAAATAATCGGGACCCTAAGTGTCAGTGTTCTTAGACCTCAGGTAATCAGGTGTCAGCTTGTCATTGTTCTGGGCCCCCCAAGTGCCAGCATGTCATTGTTCTTGGACCTCTAAATTGTCTACATGGCATTGTTCTGGGACCGCCAAGTGTCAACGTGTAAATGATTGGGACCCCAAGTGTCATTGTTCTTGGACCTCAGTTGATCAGGTGTCAGCTTGTCACCATTCTGGGACCCCCAGGTGTCAGTGTGTCATTGTCCTGGGACCTCCAAGTGTCTGTCACTGTTCTAGGACCCACTAAGTGTCAGTGTGTCATTGTTTTGGGCCCTCCAAGTGTCAACGTGAAAATAATCGGGACCCCAAGTGTCACTGTTCTTGGACCTCAGTTGATCAGGTGTCAGCTTGTCACCATTCTGGGACCCCCAAGTGTCAGTGTGTCATTGTCCTGGGACCTGCCCCCCCCCCCAACTTCAGTATGCCATTGTTTTGGGATCTCCCTCCCAAGTGTTCTCTTGTCCTGGGACCCCAAGTGTCAGTGTGTCATTGCTCCTGAAGCCCCAAAGTTTCAATGTAAGAGCTCAAGTGTTAGTGTGTCACTGTTCTGGGACTTCCAAGTGTCAGTGTGTCATTGTTCTGGACCCTCAAGTGTCAGTGTGCAAATGTCCTGGGACCCCAAGGGTCAGTGTGTCACTATTCTGGGACCCCGAGTGTCAGTGTGTCATCGTCCTTACACCTTGCACACCCCCCCAAAAAGTCAGTGTGACATTGTTGTGGGATCCTTATTGCCTAAGTGTCAATGTTCTCTAGTCCTGGGACCCCAAGTGTCAGTGTGTCATTGTCCCAGGTCCCCAAGTGTCATTGGGTCACTTTTTCCCTTTCCCTGGGTGTCAGTAATGTGCCCGTTTTGTCACACCCATTGTCATCCTTCGCTACACTTTCCCGTAGACAACAGCTGAGTATCTCCCATTATAAAGCCCAGAACAGGTTCTCTATCCTGGCACAGCGGCTGTCACCGCCCTCGCCAACTGCATGCAATCCGGAGGAGGAGACTGAGAGCAGCTGCAAGAAAAGGACAACTTGTTCTGCTGCTATTGTCACTCAGACCCAATAAAACCTCCAGAGTCAAATACAGAACCCTCTTCTCTACTCTTGCCCAAGGAACAAAGAACCTTTACAAGGCAAGCAAAACTGCGGATGAAATTCCTTTTGCACAAACCATTGAAATCGAGAGACGTTGACGTTGAAATAATAATCTGTTGTCGGCGTGAATCACAATCTGGCAGCAAGAATAAGAATGAAAAAAAAAAATACTGGAAAAAAAAACAAAACCACACAGTGGAAACTTCTATCGCATCTCCTTACGCTGCAGGGCTGGGAAAACTTCTGAAACTTTTTACGACATGAAATAAAACGAGGAAAAGAAAAATTCCACATTCCATGTGTTTGGAACAAACCATTCTTTGTTAGAATGAGGTTCGAGATGCTGCGATCGGGGTCTGAATTATATACACGGTGCAGGAAGGGAAGGGGGGGGGTCCTTGTTGATGGAAGCAAAAAACAATTCTGATCAATCTGCCCGGGTTGTGCCTCTGGCCTCACCTGGAGTCCTAAGCTATGAGTAATAGTCAAAAGTTACCTTAGTATACAAGGCAGGTTAAGAACATTCTGCAAGGCATCAAGATTACATTCTGCGATGGGACAATCCATGAAGCCATCAAATGTCCTACAATGCCACAGGAAGGGCTGGAGATTGGGGCCCAGGGACTGAAAGAATGTGGTGGTCTACTAGACTTGCCAAGGAAAAAGGGGCAACGATGGAATGGATGGAAGGGAACACAAAGAAAAGAAAGAGAGAACAAGTAAAGAGAGAGGAAAGGAAGGAGGAGGCAAGAGAAGATGGAAAAAAAGGTGAAGGAGAGGATGCAGAAGGACAATTAGAAGTAGAAGATGGCGTAAGGAAAGATGGAGAAGAAATCAGAAAACATGGGGAAGGAGGAGAAGACGGAAAAGGAGGCATTAAAGATGGAGACGGGGGAGAGGAAGAAGGTGGAGAAGATACGGCAAAGTAAAGAAGATGAGGAAGAAGTGAGTGAGAAGTGGAGAAAATGGGGAAAATGCAGGAGATCGGAAAAGTGGAGAAGATGAGGAAAGAATGGAAGATGAGGAAAGTGGAGAAAGTGGGAAAAGTAGACGATAGAGAGTAGAAGAGGGTGGAAATGTGGAAAAGTGGAGAAAGTGCAGAAGAAGAGAAAAGTGGGAAAAGTAGAGAGATGGGGAAATGGAGAAGATGGGGAAATGGAGAAGGTTAGGAAAGTAGAGAAGGCGAGAAAAGTGGAGAAGAGTGGGAGAATGGAGAAGATGAGGAAAGTGGAGAAGATGTGGAAGGGAAGAAGGTGGAATAATGGGAAACAAAGAAAAAGTGAAGAAGGTGCAGAAGATGGGGAAAGGGAAGCAGATGGAGAAGATGGAAATATGGAGCATATGGGAAAGGAGAAGATGAAGGAGGTGGAGAGGGAGAAGTAGGAGGTGGAGAAGAAGGAGGTGGAGAGGGAGAAGTAGGAGGTGGAGAGGGAGAAGTAGGAGGTGGAGAGGGAGAAGTAGGAGGTGGAGAGAGAGAAGTAGGTGGTGGAGAGAGAGAAGTAGGAGGTGGAGAGGGAGAAGTAGGAGGTGGAGAGAGAGAAGTAGGAGGTGGAGAGGGAGAGGGAGAAGTAGGAGGTGGAGAGGGAGAAGTAGGAGGTGGAGAGGGAGAAGTAGGAGGTGGAGAGGGAGAAGAAGGAGGTGGAGAGGGAGAAGAAGGAGGTGGAGAGGGAGAAGAAGGAGGTGGAGAGGGAGAAG
>NW_017308048.1:140249-143434 GCF_000935625.1 Nanorana parkeri
GGAGAAGAAGGAGGTGGAGAGGGAGAAGTAGGAGGTGGAGAGGGAGAAGAAGGAGGTGGAGAAGAAGGAGGTGGAGAGGGAGAAGTAGGAGGTGGAGAGGGAGAAGAAGGAGGTGGAGAAGGAGAAGAAGGAGGTGGAGAGGGAGAAGAAGGAGGTGGAGAGGGAGAAGGAGGTGGAGAAGGAGAAGAAGGAGGTGGAGAAGGAGAAGAAGGAGGTGGAGAGGGAGAAGTAGGAGGTGGAGAGGGAGAAGAAGAAGCTGGAGAGGGAGAAGAAGATTGGGGAGGAGGAAAAAGGAAGGAGGAGCAGATGGTGATATGGAACATATGGGGAGTAAATGAAGAAGGTGAGGAGGGAGAAGAAAATAGGGAGATGCAACATGTGGGGAAGAAGGAGAAGATGAAGGTGTGTAGAAGAGGGGGAAGGAGGAGAAGAAGAAGAGGGAGCCTAAGAAGATAAAGAAGAAGAAAGAAAAAGTAGAGAGGATAAAACTAAATTCAACTCTTTCTGGTTTGCTTTTCTAACCTTAACGGGAACGAATGCCAATGTATATTCCCACTGAAGGGGCTGAGACGCTCATTAGAATACGACATGTATATTTGTCAGGAGAACGCCGATATAAAAGTGAAATCTCAGCTTGAGGACTTGCCGAGACAGCTGTGGGAACAGAGAAGAGCTTCCCTGTCTGATATACACATGGATTGAAATGCGATGCTCCTAGCTGCCTTACAATGCAATAGTCCACGTCCCGTGGGACTCAGACCAGCTATACTGTTCACTGTGACACTGAAAGGTCTATCAGCTGAAGAGCTGAAGATGGACACAAGATGACATTCTGATACAGCGATACAGATAATACAAACAGGTTCTTATAAATGTCAGGTCATCTTCTGCCATTTTATCTCTAGGTCACATGACCAGCGACAGTCCAGTGACGGTTGTACGGTTCTCTATCCTGTCCAATCTGCAGAAATCCTTCAATAAAAGGAGATATTTTTATCTCGCGGGTTCAGTCATCACCGCTTCTGGTCACCACGTTCCCTAAACCCTCATCCCTCTTCACAGACACCTGACTGAGGCTTGGGCTGGATTCACAACGTACCGTGTGCACGCGGGCATGTAATGCACAAGCGTAGATGTGAATGGGCCCATATAGATCACCATTCCCTTGCACACTAATCTGCACTGCATAGGTGTGAACCTGCCACATGGGGAGTGATGGGATTTCTACTTACAATGCATAAGATTTGCTGCATGGAAGTGGACAAGTGTGAACAGGACCCGGGCCGGCCTGGATTCTGGTCAACCATGGCAAGGGGAGACACTGGGACTGGAAGACAGAGAATAAAGGTCTTGCAAGGTTTCAGCAGCGCACACAGGGTCATGGCTGCACCCCAGGCCACGCCCCGCGGATCATTCTGAGGAATCGCCTTCTGCCATGTTGGACTTTTTGCGGTCAGTTGCCATTGTTTTATCGGCAACCAATGAGTGAACGCGGATTCTCGGACACAAAAGACTCCACGTTACACGTACCCCTCCATCGCTCCTCATAAATCACACAGATCACATGACCCCCCCCCTCCTTGCCCCACGAACAGTTCAGGAAGTCATTATTTGCCCTCCCTTCCTCTATTGATATAATCAGCTGCTTCTGAACAACCTCAGGGGAGAACTGGCCGCAAAAAGGAGGAAGTGAACGTACAGAGGACCGCGCGTGCAAAAAGGACGAATGCGTCTGCAGAATATATCAAGACCACACGCACGCCGAGTCAGGGTATCTGCGCAGGAATCGTTTTATTTTTTTTGCTCTCTTTTTCGGAGATTCCGTTCACTTCCTGTAACAAGGAGACAACAGGAAGTGAGAGAAATCTCTGTACGGTGAGGAGAAATCACCTCTGAGAGAGTTGTCACTGCAACAGGTGTCCCCTAACTTCCTGTTATAGTGACAACTGTAACGTTTCAGATTTCCCATCACTTTGACAGGGCATATAGAGGGGAGAACGGGCGTGGTGTCATCGGGAGCGGCAGCCGGGTGTCACCTGCAGAGACGTCATCACGCATGCACGTAATGAAGTCACGTGCACTTAAAGGAGAACTATGAGATGAGTGATTTCCACTCACGTCATAGTTCTAAGCCGACCTGTGACAATGAGACTGTCACAGGTCGGCTCAGTAGATCGGGAGGTGAGCGAACACATACCGGGTTCCCTCACCTCTCGATCCTGTCACGGCTCTCTGCCGTGACAGGGGGAGGGGCTGGATTCCCCCCTCCGATCCGCCAGCGCTGACTGGCGGAACGGACGGGGGCGGGTACAGCTGGCTCTGCCTCTAGATAGGCAGAGCCAGCTGTCACTCACGCAGCTGGGCGGATCCCGTCATCTAAGTCGGGATCCGCTCCAGGTGCGGCGTCTCAGTATACCGCGAGCTACAGCTTGCGGTATACTGAGCTTAGGGTGACGGGAGGACGCTAGTTTGTGTCCTCCCGTTACCCCAAGGAGAACTATGGGGAAAAACACTGACCCCATAGTTCTCCTTTAACTGGCGGCGGACATCTTGGTGATGGACGCCAGCAAAGAGAGGAGGGGATGTTCACCCGGCGGTATAAGGTATGCCACCGGGTACCCTCCTCTCTCGGGCAGCTGTCGGGCTTTCATCCATGACCGAGTGCCCGACTTTTCAGAGGAGGTGACACCAAAATGACTATCGGTAATATACCAGGTGACACCCTCTGTGACACCACTCGGGGTGAATCTCTCCATTGAGGAATAACATTTTGACAAGGGTTCTAACCCTTCCGCATGCCCTCCAAAAGTAAAACGTGTTAGCGTTATTATTTTATTGCCAGCGCTTATATTGCAGCAGCCGGGCCATTATTATTATTATTATTATTATCTTTACTGTCATGTTTGCAATGAAAAGGAAGTCATTTAAGGAACAGGAATACATACAATAGGGGACACTTGCGGGGACACCTGCCAGCATGGGGTTATGCTGTCTCATTTATAAAACGCACGTGCATCCTGATTGGCCGCCGCCACACGCCCCCTGACCTATCGCTGGCGGAGCCGCCTCCAGCTCCTCATTCAAATATCTGCAAACAAAAGTGAAAGTCCCGGGACGGGATTGGACCGTTGTGGATTGTTGGCAGGAACACACCCCAAGCTTGGACCACAGCCAGATCCTTCGAC
>NW_017308048.1:143489-148756 GCF_000935625.1 Nanorana parkeri
GCCGAATCTCCCTCACCCCCCCCCCCCCCCCGCCTCAGCACTCCTCTCAAGAGCCCTCTGCCCTGATGCAAGCAAATCGAATGTGTCACTCTGCAGAAGAAACTTCCATTCGATCGGCATTCTTAGGGAGCGATCTCGGTTAGCTGAAGTCTGAGAAACTTTCGTTTTCTGGGAATGGTCGTTATTATGTGACGCCAACGAAACACAACGAGCCCGGCAGGTTGGAGCGCCCGGCCTGACGCCCCGGAGCAGATTTGTGTTTACACAGCCAGGCAGAGACACTTGTGAAATGTCAGGAATGCAGAGACTTCAGGAGGGGAGAAAAGATGAACTCTGTACAGAGAAGGAACCCGGCAACCTGAGAGGAGGAATATGGAGGAGACACTCTTCCCGAAATACTCTGCTGGAGGACTCTGCTCCTTCCTCTATACCTCTCCTCTCCTGAGATACTCTGCTCTGCTGTAGGACTCTGCTCCTTCCTCTATAGCTCTCCTCTCCTGATATACTCTGCTCTGCTGGAGGACTCTGCTCCTTCCTCTATACCTCTCCTCTCCTGAGATACTCTGCTCTGCTGTAGGACTCTGCTCCTTCCTCTATAGCTCTCCTCTCCTGATATACTCTGCTCTGCTGGAGGACTCTGCTCCTTCCTCTATACCTCTCCTCTCCTGAGATACTCTGCTCTGCTGTAGGACTCTGCTCCTTCCTCTATAGCTCTCCTCTCCTGATATACTCTGCTCTGCTGGAGGACTCTGCTCCTTCCTCTATACCTCTCCTCTCCTGAGATACTCTGCTCTGCTGTAGGACTCTGCTCCTTCCTCTATAGCTCTCCTCTCCTGATATACTCTGCTCTGCTGGAGGACTCTGCTCCTTCCTCTATACCTCTCCTCTCCTGAGATACTCTGCTCTGCTGTAGGACTCTGCTCCTTCCTCTATAGCTCTCCTCTCCTGATATACTCTGCTCTGCTGGAGGACTCTGCTCCTTCCTCTATACCTCTCCTCTCCTGAGATACTCTGCTCTGCTGTAGGACTCTGCTCCTTCCTCTATAGCTCTCCTCTCCTGATATACTCTGCTCTGCTGGAGGACTCTGCTCCTTCCTCTATACCTCTCCTCTCCTGAGATACTCTGCTCTGCTGTAGGACTCTGCTCCTTCCTCTATAGCTCTCCTCTCCTGATATACTCTGCTCTGCTGGAGGACTCTGCTCCTTCCTCTATACCTCTCCTCTCCTGAGATACTCTGCTCTGCTGTAGGACTCTGCTCCTTCCTCTATAGCTCTCCTCTCCTGATATACTCTGCTCTGCTGGAGGACTCTGCTCCTTCCTCTATACCTCTCCTCTCCTGAGATACTCTGCTCTGCTGTAGGACTCTGCTCCTTCCTCTATAGCTCTCCTCTCCTGATATACTCTGCTCTGCTGGAGGACTCTGCTCCTTCCTCTATACCTCTCCTCTCCTGAGATACTCTGCTCTGCTGTAGGACTCTGCTCCTTCCTCTATAGCTCTCCTCTCCTGATATACTCTGCTCTGCTGGAGGACTCTGCTCCTTCCTCTATACCTCTCCTCTCCTGAGATACTCTGCTCTGCTGTAGGACTCTGCTCCTTCCTCTATAGCTCTCCTCTCCTGATATACTCTGCTCTGCTGGAGGACTCTGCTCCTTCCTCTATACCTCTCCTCTCCTGAGATACTCTGCTCTGCTGTAGGACTCTGCTCCTTCCTCTATAGCTCTCCTCTCCTGATATACTCTGCTCTGCTGGAGGACTCTGCTCCTTCCTCTATACCTCTCCTCTCCTGAGATACTCTGCTCTGCTGTAGGACTCTGCTCCTTCCTCTATAGCTCTCCTCTCCTGATATACTCTGCTCTGCTGGAGGACTCTGCTCCTTCCTCTATACCTCTCCTCTCCTGAGATACTCTGCTCTGCTGTAGGACTCTGCTCCTTCCTCTATAGCTCTCCTCTCCTGATATACTCTGCTCTGCTGGAGGACTCTGCTCCTTCCTCTATACCTCTCCTCTCCTGAGATACTCTGCTCTGCTGTAGGACTCTGCTCCTTCCTCTATAGCTCTCCTCTCCTGATATACTCTGCTCTGCTGGAGGACTCTGCTCCTTCCTCTATACCTCTCCTCTCCTGAGATACTCTGCTCTGCTGTAGGACTCTGCTCCTTCCTCTATAGCTCTCCTCTCCTGATATACTCTGCTCTGCTGGAGGACTCTGCTCCTTCCTCTATACCTCTCCTCTCCTGAGATACTCTGCTCTGCTGTAGGACTCTGCTCCTTCCTCTATAGCTCTCCTCTCCTGATATACTCTGCTCTGCTGGAGGACTCTGCTCCTTCCTCTATACCTCTCCTCTCCTGAGATACTCTGCTCTGCTGTAGGACTCTGCTCCTTCCTCTATAGCTCTCCTCTCCTGATATACTCTGCTCTGCTGGAGGACTCTGCTCCTTCCTCTATACCTCTCCTCTCCTGAGATACTCTGCTCTGCTGTAGGACTCTGCTCCTTCCTCTATAGCTCTCCTCTCCTGATATACTCTGCTCTGCTGGAGGACTCTGCTCCTTCCTCTATACCTCTCCTCTCCTGAGATACTCTGCTCTGCTGTAGGACTCTGCTCCTTCCTCTATAGCTCTCCTCTCCTGATATACTCTGCTCTGCTGGAGGACTCTGCTCCTTCCTCTATACCTCTCCTCTCCTGAGATACTCTGCTCTGCTGTAGGACTCTGCTCCTTCCTCTATAGCTCTCCTCTCCTGATATACTCTGCTCTGCTGGAGGACTCTGCTCCTTCCTCTATACCTCTCCTCTCCTGAGATACTCTGCTCTGCTGTAGGACTCTGCTCCTTCCTCTATAGCTCTCCTCTCCTGATATACTCTGCTCTGCTGGAGGACTCTGCTCCTTCCTCTATACCTCTCCTCTCCTGAGATACTCTGCTCTGCTGTAGGACTCTGCTCCTTCCTCTATAGCTCTCCTCTCCTGATATACTCTGCTCTGCTGGAGGACTCTGCTCCTTCCTCTATACCTCTCCTCTCCTGAGATACTCTGCTCTGCTGTAGGACTCTGCTCCTTCCTCTATAGCTCTCCTCTCCTGATATACTCTGCTCTGCTGGAGGACTCTGCTCCTTCCTCTATACCTCTCCTCTCCTGAGATACTCTGCTCTGCTGTAGGACTCTGCTCCTTCCTCTATAGCTCTCCTCTCCTGATATACTCTGCTCTGCTGGAGGACTCTGCTCCTTCCTCTATACCTCTCCTCTCCTGAGATACTCTGCTCTGCTGTAGGACTCTGCTCCTTCCTCTATAGCTCTCCTCTCCTGATATACTCTGCTCTGCTGGAGGACTCTGCTCCTTCCTCTATAACTCTCCTCTCCTGAGATACTCTGCTCTGCTGTAGGACTCCGCTCTGCTGGAGGACTGCCACCTCCACGACGAGTGTATTGTCACGCACAATCACCATCACTGACCTTTCCCTGAGGGCCGCCCACACCTCCTCGGCCCGTCACTGACTTCTTTGTGCTTCTTGGCTTGGCCAGTGTAACGGGCGCCATTGAGGACGGCACAGGGCCAGTGGCCTCGTCTTTCAGAAGATCTCCCAGCCAGGTCTGGACAAAGAGACTTTTAATCGCGGTTGTGAGCGTAGCCGTCCCGATAAAACCGCGGGGACGCAACCGGGAATTTCAGAATAGGAAGGAGGACGGGTCACATGGGCCGGCGAATCCCGATACAGACGGAGAACAAACTCCGGAATTATTCAAATATCTTTCTTGGCAACACTCTGCCGTGTCCATATGTCCCCTGCTACCATAACAGACCATGTGACTGCTACGGGGCCCAGGTGGGGGCACTTCAAATCGATTTCTATAGAAAGCAACAGGATTTGGGGAATACCTTTGGAATAAATAAATGAATCAAAAGTTTTGGAACAATTACAATGTCAACAATATTCCAGATCACTAGAGGAAGGAAGGAAGGCCTTCAAGATTGAGATTACAAAGACAGGGGGCCCCTTAATGGTTTTGCAATGGGGCCCCATAATGGGACTGAGGAGGGGGAGGGGGGTGTATACACATTTGCAAAGTCCAAAATATCAAGTAGGATCACTAAAACCCCAATGAAAATGAAAGGAGCCTCGGCAGAGAAGCATTATGAACCTTAGGCCCCACCCACACTGAACCTTAGGCCCACCCACACGGTACCTGTATCCGCACCGAATCCCACCTGGATCTCAATATGGTGTACAAAAATATTCCTTAAAAATAATTATTTGGGGTCTGGGCCGTAGTGGAGCATCCCTTTAAATTTCAATAAGAAAAAGCTACGCTGAGGATTAAAAATAAATATAGAAAAAAAATGTTAGGAATTTACAAATATGTCGCTCAACATACTACACGCTAAGGTGACGGATGCCTAGAATTCTCCGCGCCTTGGGCGCGTCGGGCAGATAAGGTGTGCAAGCCTTCAGCTTTCTCCACCACACATAGGGGATGGGCCGCAGGGAGCTCAGATTAGGGCGCAGAGAGTCGTTTTGGGCTCAGCGAAATGGTATCCTGGGACCGTCGCCATGGAGACGGGGAAAAACATTACTAGCGCATTAACCTGGGCGTCGGAAAACAACAAAACAAATTCATCCAAGAAAAAAAAAAATGATTTCCTGGAGTGACAAAGTCCACAAACGTCCGAAGATCTCAAAGTATTTACTACCGGAATGCAGAGGTCAGCCCGCCGCGAAGGACGCGCGTTCACTCGCAAACGCCCCGACCTCTCTGAGAGGAAACCAAAGAGCGCCAAGATGTTTACAGCGTATAACACAGCAGCAGCCATGACAAATACAAGAAAACACCAATATAAAAAATAGATGAATATATAACGCACCAAAATTTAAAAAAATACAATAAAAATGACATAATCCGGCCAAAAACAAGAAAAAAAAAAACTCATGACAAGATCAGTTTTAAAGAAAAACAAAAATAAAAGTATACACAAAGCCCAATGAAAGTAACGAAGCAAAGAAATAGGCAGAGGTGTTTAAAAAAAAACAAAAACACAACACATTTACAAAATAAAGAAATGAAGAGATAGGGAAAAAAAACTAAAATAATAATAATAGTATTATTATTCCCTATAAAATAATGTTATTACTACTACTACTACTAATAATAATAATAGTAGTAGAAATAATAATAAATCTTAATAATACTATAGTTTTCCTATCCCCCATTTCTATTAGTATTTGTAGTAGTAGTAGTAACAATAATAAATACTTGTTTTATTATTAATAATATTA
>NW_017308048.1:150107-150347 GCF_000935625.1 Nanorana parkeri
CAGAGCGCAGCCTCCCAGGACTGGCAGTCGCACAGAGATGACCTCACACCTGTTTCCAGCTCAGCCGGTAAAAATAAAAAAGGCCGAAAGCCTAATTTTGGATGCAGATTTAGACCGCAAGGGGGGTGTTTATTTTAAGGCATGGGCTCACCACGTGGCCTGTTGTCGCCCATAGCAGCTGCTTGCGCGTCTTCCCTGCGCAGGGAACGAAAAGAATAATTGGGGGGCGGGAACATGTTT
>NW_017308048.1:150909-151850 GCF_000935625.1 Nanorana parkeri
GTGTACAGAATTCCCTGGATCTGTTACATGGTCGTCCTGCCATCAAAGAGGACCTGTCACCCTATGTCCACGCTTATAGGGCCTCCTATAGTCAGTGCAAGGTGCCTGTATATATCTGTATTGGGGGGAACCACACTGCAACAATCCCACTCCGAATGGACGCAACCACAGACAAAGCACGCCAACGATTGCATGGCGTGCCAATTGTGACTTGGAGGCGGAGCTCTAGCATTGTCCCGCCTCCACTTCCTACAATGCATATTTGCTGGGGGGTGGTCCTATAGCACCCAAGGAAAAAGAAACTAGCTGCAACCCCCCACCTAGCTTCTTGGCCCGCCCCTGCTAGGATGGTACCCTGTGGGCAGTGCCAGGCGTCCAACCTGGAGCCAATAAACCAGGGGCAGCCAAACTCCGGCCCCTCCACCCGTGGTGATACTACAAATCCCATGATGCATCTCTCTCCTGGAGTCCTGTCTGTGGCTGTGAGAATCTTGCAATGCCTCATGGGATTTGTAGTTCCACCACAGCTGGAGGAACCAGCTGTGGTGGATTTGGCTACCCCTGCAAATAAATACACGGTGACCCAGAGAAGCATGGACGTCATGTGATGCAGGGACAAGCAAGGGTCATGTGACACCATAAGGGGAACCATTGCCATGATAACCTAATGGTGACCGGTTCTCTTTAAAAAAAATAAAAAAAGAATGAACCTAAACCAGCGGATTGTATACCGGGCCCCTTAACTACCGCGAGTAAAGTGCGGTCAGTCGCCACGGCGAAACAGACCAAACATGATCCGGGGAGTGGCCCCCGCCCAGCGCCCACGCCCAGGGGCCCCACCGTATACACCACATTTATGTCATTGCGGCGCGGGCAGAATGGAGGATGAAAGGATTTGCCAGGAATGCGGTGTAACGTTCGGAAAATTGGAAGCAGAAGCT
>NW_017308048.1:151902-152116 GCF_000935625.1 Nanorana parkeri
TGTGTTATCTCCCCCCCCCCAAAAAAAGGGGGGCGCGTTTTAAAACAAAACAACAGCTGAATTTGCTTCATTAGGCATCGTAGTGGGAACACCCTCATAAGCAATGTGCCTTTAAGCCCCGCCTCCTTTCCCGTTTATGCGTTGTGTTGATTGACAGGACGGATATAAGCAGAACGGGCTCCGTCTGAAGCTTTCCCATGTTTGTTTCTCCCGG
>NW_017308048.1:152144-152434 GCF_000935625.1 Nanorana parkeri
GGGGGGGGGAGCCGTGCACAACAGCCAAAAATGTACAAGCCCACACATGCGTCCGGCGACAAGCGTGCGCCTTTTATTAGAGCGCTGCATTACTTTATTTAAAACAAATTTTAATAGCAGCCTTTTTTTTTTTCATCCTGAGCACCTTGAAGGACCTTCCCGTCCTATCAGCGACGCACATACCGGGGCGTGCCCTTATCAGCTCGCACGGTGTGGGCACCATGCAAGCCGCGGTGCCGAGGGACGTCGCGGCAGGACAAGAACATGGCGCAGCTCAGTGCCAGGAATGG
>NW_017308048.1:154620-154939 GCF_000935625.1 Nanorana parkeri
TTCTCCCGGTGCACACCTGCCGAGGAGAAGGAGGAGGGGGGGGGGAGCCGTGCACAACAGCCAAAAATGTACAAGCCCACACATGCGTCCGGCGACAAGCGTGCGCCTTTTATTAGAGCGCTGCATTACTTTATTTAAAACAAATTTTAATAGCAGCCTTTTTTTTTTTCATCCTGAGCACCTTGAAGGACCTTCCCGTCCTATCAGCGACGCACATACCGGGGCGTGCCCTTATCAGCTCGCACGGTGTGGGCACCATGCAAGCCGCGGTGCCGAGGGACGTCGCGGCAGGACAAGAACATGGCGCAGCTCAGTGCCA
>NW_017308048.1:155334-155926 GCF_000935625.1 Nanorana parkeri
GGCAAGGAAGGGGGGCATGGGTGAGGGGAGGGGGGTACTAAACCAAAGCTGGAAGCGAGAGGAGGGAGCGCGGGTGGGCGGCCAGAAGGATGACGCATTAAAACCGCATCAAGCTACAACTGTGTTTAGAGCAGCAGACGGACACAGCTCAGCATCCTGGGAAACTACAGATCCCAGCATGGCGCCCGAAGCCTGCTGGGACTTGTAGTCCATCGTTCAGGGAGCAGCCACCCAGGAAAACGTCAGAGCCATGAGTCACCCCGAGACTAAAACCACTTCTAGATGCTCCCGGAATTAACGCCTTCCCCTTCGTGTCTCGCGCAACAGACGCACACGGCACAGTGACCCGAGAACCAGAACCCGCAACATGGCACTCAAGGCTTGCTGGGACTTGTAGTCCATCGGCAGCTGGCATGCTTCCTACTCCTGCGGGTGCGAGGACACAAGTAAATGACTTCTAGATGCTCATAGGCAGACACAGCTTTAGCTGCTTGAGAACTAGAAGTCCCAGCATGCCACTCAGAGATTGCTGGGACTTGTAGTCCTCCGGCAGCTGGCACGCTTCCTACTCCTGAAGGCGGGCACATGTATT
>NW_017308048.1:156298-157359 GCF_000935625.1 Nanorana parkeri
CGTTCCTTACCTGGCTTTCAGGTCGGTGTGCTCCTCCCGGATCTTCCCCAGCTCCAGCTGCAGCCTGGCCCTCTCCTTGGCCACGGCGTCCAGGGTCTTGCGGGCATCGCCCAGCTCCGTCTCGTAGGCGCTCTTGATGCCGGTCACCTCGCGGCTCACCACCTCCTCGGACTCGGTCATGCGCAGGCGCAGCCCGGCGTTCTCCGACTCCAGGGAGCGCACCTTGTCGATGTAGACGGCCAGACGGTCGTTGAGCTCCTGCAGGTCCTCCTTCTCCTGCAGCCGGGTGATGCGGGTCGGCGAGAGCGGGGTGGCCGAGTGGCCGCGGTTGTTCCTCCTCTGGCCCGGGGTGTCCATGGCTGCGGCGGCGGCGGCGGATCTGCGAAAGACGGAAGGACGACAGAGAAGAGAGAGAGAAGGAGACGGTGTGAGCTGAGCGGGGGCTCTCCGGGCTCTGTGACAGGCAGAGGCTGCGTGTGACTATCACATTCCCTGGGAGGAGGCGGAGCCAGCACATGACGGGGAAAGCCTTCTCCCAGCCCCCTCCTCGTCTCCGCTTTATTCAAATCGCCTTTCCCTTCAAGGAAAAAAAACCTGACTGTCTGCCGGCGCCAACCGCTGCAGCTCGTCTCGCCTGCTCGCTGGGCCGCTTCGCAAGAGGCGCCGCAGCAGCTGAGAACCCTCTGTTGCAGCATGCCAAGGGTCGGCCAGATGGACTCTTGCCAGGGTGGGCTTTCCGACTGGCGCAGCGACACACACATTGAGCAGTCGCGCTCTCGTGCCGCAATGTGAAAAGGGCCACCTTGGTAACAGGTCCTCTTTAGGCCCCCCAGTCCCCACCTCGGAGTTCCCGGGAACGCGCGTCACGTTCACGCACATTTTCTCCCGCGCTTGCCTTTGCGTCGCCCCGTTGATTTCCTCGCCGCAAATGCCGGAAAGTAGCCCGTGTAGCAGAATCAGCTGCACGCGTCCCGCGGGTTGTTTTTTTTTTACCCCACGAGTAATGGCGACGCAAGCGCGTCGCTTTTTACTCTGTGAACGCGCGTCAAAGGGCGGGCATG
>NW_017308048.1:158730-159113 GCF_000935625.1 Nanorana parkeri
TTAAAAACACATGAATGTTTGGTGAATGTCAGATTACCATCAAATGCCCCTTACAATCTGATCAGGTGACCCCGCCGGCTACGGGCAAAGTGCAGATCCTTCCCCACTCACCTCCTTGAAGTCTCCCTGGACATGGCGTGCCTTTGCAGGGGCTGGCTGATATCTGATTCCAAGCTCTGCGAAGGCCCCTGCCGGCAGCACTCACAGGAGCAGGGGGATGAGGATCCTTGAAAGACTTTACTACAGAGTGTTTACCGTTGCCAAGACTGCAACTATCAAAAAACAACAGAAAAAGAGCATTTGAGATATTTATGGTTAGTCGGTGTGAAGAAAGGTGACGCATCAACCACACGGCGGTCATCACAAAACCGATACTCCCCCCC
>NW_017308048.1:159502-163786 GCF_000935625.1 Nanorana parkeri
CTCGCACCGCCGGAGTTCAGACTTCCCCACCGCCGGAGTTCAGACTTCCCCTCTGCGAGCGAGGACGTCAAATCGAAAATAACTTTCCCCCGAAAGATAAATTTACGCTCCGTGACAACGTTGCGGTCGCCTGGATACCCACAAAGAAAATTTCTATGGGTCTGCCGCGGTGGGCGGAGCTCAGTGCCCATTGAGGAGAAAATAAATCTTTGTGATTGCCTCCCCGGCTCTGTTCGGGATTTCCCCTCACTTCCTGTTTTGCCAAACAGGAAGTAAGGAAAAATCCGCAGCAGGAAGCCAACGGGGAGTTCTATCCCTCCCCTATGTGACTATTGCTGTTAGCGTTTCTTTCACTTCCTGTCTGGTGATAAGGCGGTCCCGGGGACAGGAAGTGAGGAGAAATCTCTTTAACGGAGCCCGACAGCAATAAAACCTGACAGGGGGGTCTAATCCTTTTCCATGTTTTCCAAAACTAACTAAAGAACTTCCTTCACTTCCTGTCTGGTGATAAGCATGTACCAGCGACAGGAAGTAAGGGAAAATCTCTCTAATGGAGCCATGGACAGCAATAAAACCTAATCCTTCGAGCTTCCTTCACTTGCTGTCTGGTGATAAGGTTGTCCCAGCGACAGGAAGTGAGGGAAAATCTCTCTAACGGAGCCATGGACAGCAATAAAGCCTAATCATATGAGATTCCTTCACTTCCTGTCTGGTGGAAAAGTTGTCCCAGGAACAGGAAGTGAGGGGAAATCTCTCTAATGTAGCCATGGACAGCAATAAAGCCTAGATTCCTTCACTTCCTGTCTGGTGAAAAGGTTGTCCCAGGGACAGGAAGCAATGGCAAATGTATCTAATGGAGCCCTGGAAAGCATTAAAACCTGACAGGGGGTCTAATCTTATAAGCTTCCTTCACTTCCTGTCTGGTGGAAAGGTTGTCCCAGGGACAGGAAGTGACAGCAAATCTCTCTAACCTTGCAGGGGGGTCTAATCCCTTCTCAAGCTATTCAAAACTAATAATGAGCTTCCATCACAGAGATCCCTTTACAGAGATCTCCTCTCACTTCCTGTCCCTGGGACAACCTTAGCACCAGACAGGAAGTGAGAGGAGATCTCTGTAAAGGGGCCCCAGACAGCAATAAAAGCTGACAGGTGACCTAATCCTTCCTATCACTCTCCAAAACTAATGAGCTTCCTCCACTTCCTGTCTGGTGATAAGGTTGTCCCAGGGACAGGAAGTGAGAGTAGATCACTGTAAAGGGGCCCCAGAGAGCAATAAAACCTAACAGGTGGTATAATCCTATGAGCTTCCTTCACTTCCTGTCTGATGATCAGGTTGTCCTTGAGACAGGAAGTGAGAGGAGATCTCTGTAAAGGGGCCCCAGACAGCAATAAAACCTGACAGGTGAACTAATCCTTCCTATCACTCTCCAAAACTCCTTCACTTCCTGTCTGGTGATAAGGTTGTCCCAGAGACAGGAAGTGAGAGGAAATCTCTCCAACAGGGCCCATTTGTTCCATTGTAAACCGTTTCTCGCGATCTGAGAGGGGAGATTGTATGAGGCGGAAGGGACTTTTATGAGAATAGCAGAACTTCTGGAAATGTCGGTATTTTCCAGGCGGCGTTCTCTTCCGGGAAGCCGCAGAAAGTTACACATTTGTATCTAAATCCCGTCAGATGTTTATAAACGAAGACACGTTTGGAGGAAGTCCCATGGCTTCTACTAAACACCCCACTGGAGGCCATCACCCCTGTAAAGGCCCTAAGGACACCCTGTATACAGAGTGGGGGAGGGACTCCAGCAGGGCCACCTACCGGCTCTGTACTTGCCTGTCCTGTATGTAGGAAGGTGAGGCCTCCACACTGGCTGCCTCCTGGAGGGTGGAGGGAGGTCACATGACCTGAGCAAAGCCTTGCTGGATCTTAAAGTGGTATAGAATTACCTCTACACTCTACAGCGCCCCCATGTGGTGCCACCACCGATGATCGATAGTGACAGATATGACGCGGGCCGTAAATCTGAGCTTCCCCCCCCTCCTCCTGGTAGATGCATTACCTGTCAGTCCGGCCGGTAAATCTGTTATGCCGTGCGTCCGGCCAGTAAGTCCGTTATGCCGTCCATCCGGCCAGTAAGTCCGTTACGGTTTAACGGTTGGCTTTAAAGGCACAGTCCGCCTTTTGGGAAAATGATGAAACAAATGGGCGAAAATTATATAATAAAAAAAAAAAGTGCATTTGTCGAATGGAAGGAAGCCCGCAGAGCATCGCGGCCGCGATCTGTGCGTCACTGGGTGCTGTGCCTGGTTGGGTTGCCGCCTTTTCTTCGAAAGAAACCCGAACACTCAGTGGCGTCACAAGGGGGGTGCGGCCCGCAGCCGGGTGACACCGCTGGAGGGGTGACACCAAAATCACTGACAGTCATTATGGTGTCACCCCCTCTAAAAAGTCGGGCACTCGGTCATGGACAGGGTCAGGAGAGAGAAGGGGACCCGGCGGCATACCTCATTCCGCCCCTCCTCTCTCTGCCGGCGCCCATGACAAAGATGGCTGCCGGCAGGCGTCAATTAGACGGTCGGGCATGCGCGATGATGTAACGGCGGGGTGTCACCCGGTCTCCGCTCCGGGTGACCCCCAGCCTTGGGACGCCCTTGCGAACACTAGGGTTGTCACCTGTCCCTGATTCACCTGGACAGTCCGGGTTGTGACTCCTGTATGTGCTGTGTCTGGGTTTCAGCTGGCCTGGAAACGGAACATACAGGACTCAAAACCCGGACAGGTGAATCCGGGACAGGTGGCAACCCTAGCGAACACTACAGCGACATGCGCAGCAATTGTTTTTTTAGAATATAGAGGAGGGAGCGAGGAGAGGCAGCCAGGGGAGGGAGTAAGGGGGACCGGCTATAGAGGACTACAAATCCCAGCAATACATTATACAGCAATACAAAATAATATGAGGCTACATACTCTGTGTTGTTCTGGGTTGGCGCTCTGATGTCTCCAGGTGCACTGTGAGAATCTTAGGTGGGCTGTGAGACTCTTAGGTGGGCTGTGGGACTCTCAGGTGGGCTGTTGGAAACTCAGGTGTGCTGTGTGACTCTCAGGTGCGATGTGCGACTCTAAGGTGGGCTGTGCAACTCTCAGGTGGGATGTGCGACTCTCAGGTGGGCTGCGCGACTCTTGGGTGGGCTATGCGACTCTCAGGTGGGCTGTGCGACTCTCAGGTGGGCTGTGCGACTCTTGGGTGGTCTGTGTGACACTCGGGTGGGCTGTACGAGTCTTAGGTGGGCTGTGCGACTCTTAGGTGGGCTGTGCGACACACAGGTCGGCTGTTGGAAACTCAGGTGTGCTGTGTGACTCTCAGGTGGGCTGTGCCACTCTTGGATGGGCTGTGCGACTCTCAGGTGGGCTGTACGACTCTTAGGTGGGCTGTGCGACTCTTAGGTGGGCTGTGCGACTCTTAGGTGGGCTGTGTGACTCTCAGGTCGGCTGTTGGAAACTCAGGTGTGCTGTGTGACTCTCAGGTGGGCTGTGCCACTCTTGGATGGGCTGTGCGATTCTCAGGTGGGCTGTGCGACTCTCAGGTGGGCTGTACGACTCTCAGGTGGGCTGTGGGACTCTCAGGTGGGCTGTGGGACTCTCAGGTGGGCTGTACGACTCTCAGGTGGGCTGTGGGACTCTCAGGTGGGCTGTGGGACTCTCAGGTGGGCTGTGCGACTATCAGTTGGGCTGTGTGATTTTGCCACGCGTCCGATCGCACTGTGGGCGTGGAAGCGGTGCCATTTAATTCAATCCACCGCCACGCCCCCTCCCCCCTGAACGCTGCTGGCTACCGCTCTGGAACGCACACACTTTCAGTGTGAACAAGCCCTCAGGGCTGTCTGGGCTATGGTGTGTCACCAGGGGTGCGCAGGCGGGCAGCACGGTGTCAGGCAGCCGGAGGAGGAGGAGTAATCACAGATGCCGCTGCCAAAGTCCCCGACGAGCGCGATATCGGGCGGCCACATCTGTCAGAAGAGTCGGCACTGAGTGTCTTGATGCCCGCTGGCTGGACACCCGGACACAAGACTCCAAAACCGTAGTGCCCGGGTTCCTGCGCACTCTTCCTCCAGCTCCAGGTCTCTATGGACTACTAGGGGGCAGGAGGAGGTAATAAATGATCATTAAGTGCGGTGACATCACAGCCCCCCGCCCCTGCCGAGGTGGAAGGCCCCTGTAAATGGGTGACAAAGCTGTGCGGGGGTGGAGCTACACCCATTTAAAAAAAATTACATATGTCTTTAGGAGAC
>NW_017308048.1:164428-168950 GCF_000935625.1 Nanorana parkeri
GACTCTCAGGTGGGCTGTGGGACTCTCAGGTGGGCTGTGGGACTCTCAGGTGGGCTGTACGACTCTCAGGTGGGCTGTGGGACTCTCAGGTGGGCTGTACGACTCTCAGGTGGGCTGTGGGACTCTCAGGTGGGCTGTGGGACTCTCAGGTGGGCTGTGCGACTATCAGTTGGGCTGTGTGATTTTGCCACGCGTCCGATCGCACTGTGGGCGTGGAAGCGGTGCCATTTAATTCAATCCACCGCCACGCCCCCTCCCCCCTGAACGCTGCTGGCTACCGCTCTGGAACGCACACACTTTCAGTGTGAACAAGCCCTCAGGGCTGTCTGGGCTATGGTGTGTCACCAGGGGTGCGCAGGCGGGCAGCACGGTGTCAGGCAGCCGGAGGAGGAGGAGTAATCACAGATGCCGCTGCCAAAGTCCCCGACGAGCGCGATATCGGGCGGCCACATCTGTCAGAAGAGTCGGCACTGAGTGTCTTGATGCCCGCTGGCTGGACACCCGGACACAAGACTCCAAAACCGTAGTGCCCGGGTTCCTGCGCACTCTTCCTCCAGCTCCAGGTCTCTATGGACTACTAGGGGGCAGGAGGAGGTAATAAATGATCATTAAGTGCGGTGACATCACAGCCCCCCGCCCCTGCCGAGGTGGAAGGCCCCTGTAAATGGGTGACAAAGCTGTGCGGGGGTGGAGCTACACCCATTTAAAAAAAATTACATATGTCTTTAGGAGACGTGCCCCATGATGCAAAGTATGTATGGACTCTGCACAGTACCACTTCTCTTGTCCTGTATGCCATGTGTCATTCTCGGTATCTCCTCCTATTCTGTATGTATGGACTCTGCACAGTACCACTTCTCTTGTCCTGTACGCCATGTGTCATTCTCGGTATCTCCTCCTATTCTGTATGTATGGACTCTGCACAGTACCACTTCTCTTGTCCTGTATGCCGGGTGTCATTCTCGGTATCTGTTCTTATTCTGTATGTATGGACTCTGCACAGTACCACTTCTCTTGTCCGGTATGCCGGGTGATAAGTCCCGGAGGTGAGGTGTGGTGCTCAGTGTGGACATGTCCGGGCAATTCTGGCTGTAACGGGATCTCATCTTCTATTTCTGGCCGCAGGAAGAGGATGTCTAGACGCAGCAAACCCGGAAATCGCTTCTCCATCCAATTCAGAAACTGCATCTTCCAGCGTCCCACCAGTGAAATATATCTGGAGGGCGGTGATGTCACTCCTGTATAATATATCTTCTATCTGGAGGGCGGTGATGTCACTCCTGTATAATATATCTTCTATCTGAAGGGTGGTGATGTCACTCCTGTATAATATATCTTATATCTGGAGGGCGGTGATGTCACTCCTGTATAATATATCTTCTATCTAGAGAGCGGTGATGTCACTCCTGTATAATATATCTTATATCTGGAGAGCGGTGATGTCACTCCTGTATAATATATCTTATATCTGGAGGGTGGTGATGTCACTCCTGTATAATATATCTTCTATCTGAAGGGTGGTGATGTCACTCCTGTATAATATATCTTATATCTGGAGGGCGGTGATGTCACTCCTGTATAATATATCTTCTATCTAGAGAGCGGTGATGTCACTCCTGTATAATACATCTTATATCTGGAGGGCGGTGATGTCACTCCTGTATAATATATCTTATATCTGGAGGGTGGTGATGTCACTCCCAGTGGCAGACACATTCTTTATCTCGGTACAATTATAATGGGAAGTTGCTTTCACTAGAAACAAATCCGTCTGGTTGGGCCGCACCCTGCGCTCCGTATACAAAGCTCGCCCTGTGCAGTGTGTCGCCTCCACCCAATGAAGCTCCATCGTCTCCCCGGCATCCCCAATGTAGGAGGTTGGTGACGAAGTGGAAACCTCAAAAATGTTACATCCCATTTACATGTCCTGGATAGAGAAGACAATCCATCGTATCCCCTCCCCCATCCCACAATGCTTCATTATAGAGATCACCTGCAGATTATTCCACCACTGACCTCTCTAGTGATCTGCAGAACATTGCTCCATCTCATCTCCCCCCTGACAGATACATATTGATATATTCTGCAGATTATTCCACCACTGACCCCTCTAGAGATCTGCAGAACATTTCTCCGTCCCATCTCCCTCCTGACAGATACATATTGATATATTCTGCAGATTATTCCACCACTGACCCCTCTAGAGATCTGCAGAACATTTCTCCGTCCCATCTCCCTCCTGACAGATACATATTGATATATTCTGCAGATTATTCCATCACTGACCTCTCTAGTGATCTGCAGAACATTGCTCCGTCCCATCTCCCTCCTGACAGATACATATTGATATATTCTGCAGATTATTCCACCACTGACCCCTCTAGACATCTGCAGAACATTGCTCCGTCCCATCTCCCTCCTGACAGATACATATTGATATATTCTGCAGATTATTCCATCACTGACCTCTCTAGTGATCTGCAGAACATTGCTCCGTCCCATCCCCCTCCTGACAGATACATATTGTTATATTCTGCAGATTATTCCACCACTGACCCCTCTAGAGATCTGCAGAACATTGCTCCGTCCCATCTCCCTCCTGACAGATACATATTGATATATTCTGCAGATTATTCCATCACTGACCTCTCTAGTGATCTGCAGAACATTGCTCCGTCCCATCCCCCTCCTGACAGATACATATTGTTATATTCTGCAGATTATTCCACCACTGACCCCTCTAGAGATCTGCAGAACATTGCTCCGTCCCATCTCCCTCCTGACAGATACATATTGATATACTCTGCAGATTATTCCACCACTGACCCTCTAGAGATCTGCAGAGCATTGCTCCGTCCCATCTTCCCTCCTATTGGGTTCATAGTCTTTATTCAGCAATGAACATTCCCTGTGCTGGGTGTACCCCTTATTGGTTTCGGGGGGGCCCTGTCCTGATTTCCTTCTTGCCGGTGGGCACCGTGCCGTGTCCTCGCTGCGTGTGGACGGGTCACATGTTCGGGGTTGTGTGGTAACGCTGGGTGTGCCATGAAGGAGTTAACAATATGTGTGATCATTAAAATGTGACTCACTCTAACCGCAGAGGGCAGAACCAAATGTAAAGCCCCCCCCCATAACCCGGCTTCCTAGGAAAGAGAAGGGGGTGAAGGTGGAGGGAGGAGGGGCTCCCAGTAATGATTAATCTCAGATCTCCGGCTTCCTCTTCAGTCTTGCACAGTTGTAGCGGCTCCTCTTCCTCTGATGTCACTGCACACTGCGAGCTTCTCTCTATGTGCATTAGAAGCTGCAGTAAGTCAGATAGAGCCCGCCTCCTTTCCTGGCATCATCTAGCACTTTCCTCCCCAGCCTGACTGCCCCTGGCCGCGCCCCCCTTCCATCCATTGGATCACAGCACTTTCAATCATGGAGGCTCAGCATCAAATGTGGGCCGTCTGCATGCAAATGTAGGAACGCCCACTTCTCCAGACTGACATCCCTGTAGCCAAGGCATGGTGATATTTGCATAACTCCTCCCACTGCTTGCACCAGGGCTCTGGAGGGCGGTACTGAGCTATGTGCCCCTCCCCTCCAGCTATTATCTGCCTGTATTGCGTGGAGAAGCGCAGAGGCCCAGTGATGACATCACCAGGACTAAAATAAAATATGCCATGAAATGGAAAGGTTTTCATTACAAAAAGTGATGAGAGGGGGAGGGGAGGATCCAGTGACGGCGAAATATAGCAGCGTTCTAAAAAAAGAAGGGGTAGGCAACCTTGGCTCTCCAGCTGTGCTGAAACTACAAATCCCATAAGGCATTGCAAGCCACAGGCATGACTCCCAGAGGCAGAAGCATGATGGGATTTGTTGTTTCAGCACAGCTGGAGAGCCAAGGTTGCCTACCGTGGGGAAATAGTTATTCTTCATCCGGAATAAAAAACGTCGCACGCAATGTCTGTCCGTTGACCGTTGGCGCCAAATCGTGAGCATTTGGGAAAACCGAATTCAATTCTAAAGAACATTTTAGTGGACGAGCAGAATTTTTGTGGTATGCTCTTAAAGGGCCGGTGCTGTAAAAAGATGAAAAGGGAAAAAAAACCCGCGTCCGCCTTGGGTGGCCAGACGCCGTAGAATGCGTATCGTAAGCCGAGGAAAAAACAAATCCCAGAACCGTAGCGTTTCCCAGTGAGGAGGGAAGAGGGGGCCATGTCTACTAAACAGCGCTCTGCTGGTGTGATGAGTGGGGTGTCGGGGGGAATCCGGATTTGGCTGCAGTAGTTGATGTCTGGATCCGGCTCCCGGCAGGGGTGGAGGGGCCAGAGCTGGTACAGCTGTAGGGAAAAACTGACCTCATTGGGCATTTAAAGGGCTCCCAGGTGGTCTATATGTGGCCCTGGGCTGTCTCGTGCGTTTATTTTTGCCGTGTTTCCTTAGTTACGGGAGAGGAGGGGAAGCCCTGAGTTATTTTAGGACTGCGGTCACAGACAGGGTTTCCCTTGTAGGAGAAGAATCCGAGATGCACAGACAT
>NW_017308048.1:169010-171606 GCF_000935625.1 Nanorana parkeri
CACTGCTGGCCAAGACGGGTGTGTAACGCCGTTCGGTATCATCGTGATAAAATTATCGCAGGGTCGGTCACAATGCCGGTGACATTTCACTCACAAAATAGAATACCTCTGAACACCTCGTTACAAAATGATGTGCGTTTTCCTTAAAGCACACAATGCGTTTCTTTGCGTTGCAATAAATGTTAACGCAATGCAAGACGCCTGTTTACTTCTGCTTGTGATTGGCGGCATTTCTCGCCTCCATGTTGCCGGTCACATGGTCACATAGTATTTGAGGTTGAATAAAGACACGGGTCCATCAAGTTCAACCCATCTGTGTTTGTCGGACACGTGACTTGAAAAACGCACTCATTAAAATGCATATTGCACTTTCAATGCGTCGTCATTGACTATAACGTCACGCGCGTTTGTAAGGAAAAAAAAAAAGACGCACACAAGATGCAGCAAGCGGGGATTTTTCAAGAATGCAATGCGCCGCCCCCGAACGCAACTCACATATGTGAACGGCTTTATAGAGTATAAGGGTAACAAGTTTGAATGCCTTTTTTGCGTGCGGTGATCCTGCGTTGTAGCCCAATGATTGAAGAGAGCTTGCGCCATGCATGCGTCACAACCCCCATCATTACGGAGAGGGAGAGGGGAGCTGCCAATTCAGCGCAATGGACCAAAAATTGCTCATGCAATATGATTTCCGATGTATAGCACGCGGCAGTGCGTTACTGAAGGAGTTCATAGGGCTCAAACACAGTGGCGCACCCAAGTGTCACCATTGCAGGGGTGACACCAAAATGAATGGCAGTCATTTTGGTGTCACCCCCCCTCTAAAAATGCACCGAGAGCCCGACAGTGTCAGGAGAGAGAAGGGGACCCCGTCGGCATTCCTCATCCCGCTGGGTGAATGTCCCCTCCTCTCTCTGCCGGCGTCCATCCCCAAGATGGCCGCCGCCAGGCATCAATCAGACGGTCATGCATGCGCGATGACGCCATGGTGCATACGCAAGGTGAAGTCACGCACGATGACAACGCGGCAGGGTCTCACCTGGTCCAGAGACCGGGTGACACATGACCTCGGGACGCCCCTGCTGAAACATATGAATTGTAGGGCCCATTCACACTTTTGATGTGTATTATTTTTGCATTACGCTGTACACTAACGTTGGGTTGCATTCAAAATAAATAGGTTGCCAGCATACCAAAATGCACCACAAAAGGTGCATGTGCAATTTCTGGCATCACTCCGCATGCACCTTGTTGCTACAAGTTGCTGCAACGCACGTCCGCCGGCAAGGTGAGTTAGGGTGCTGAATAAAAGGCAGCAGATCGCCAACCAACTCATGTAATGCGTTGCGGTAATGTGTTTGTTACCACAATGTTGTGGTGTGAATGGGCCCGCACCGGTGCCAGTCACCAAAGCGCAAATCCGCCATACGTAATGTGCATCTCGGAATCGCTAGCCGCCATAGCGCAGAATCCCGATCACTCCGCGTGGCCTCCTGTCTGTAGTGATTGATGGTTGCGTGTGCGGCGCAGGTGGGTGACCAGACTGGGAATGCTGGATCTGGAAGCGGGAATGTCTAGCAAATCGAGCCGGGGTAAGAGCAATGCCGGAGTGGTCCGGTGGGCAAGGCGGCGACTCCATAGGAGAAGGCGGTCGCGCCGCCGCTTTGTTGCCAATGAGGGAATCTTTAGCGTGAGCGGCCTCCAGAAATCTCTCATCACGATATCATCGCCTCGGATTCCTCTCGCTGAGCCGCGATTGGAGATGAAACTGTTTCCGGAAACTTCTTTATCGTTTGTAGAAAATCTGTTCCGTTCCACGAAAACACAGCGATTGTTGTGGTGTCTCCACGTTCGCAATGTACACAAACGTCACTGATGTAGAGACGGTGTTCTCCGGGCTTCCTGACCAATCCTTGGCTCGGCTCCAGCCTCTTATGGGTGACCGGACTGGGAATGCTGGATCTGGAAGCGGGAATGTCTAGCAAATCGAAACAGCTCTTCTGTTGTCTGACACTCCGGGTCGGGTGTCTTGTCCGGGCCTTTAAAAAATTCATAGTGGTTTAGACCCGCCTATCATTGCCGGGCCTTTCTTCCCCGCCTTGCCCACTTAGCTGGTCTCCGGAGTGCTGCTACCGGCTTCTGTGTGAATGAAGTCTGCAATGCAGGCCTCATTCATAAATACATTGTCACAATCTTGTTACAATGTATTTTGTTAAGTACTTCAGCAGATCAAACTAACCTTGCAAGAGGAAAAAAAATATAGTGAGTGTGGGTTTGTATTCACAGAGAGAGAGAGTACAGGGGGGTACCTGGCGCTGCGTGGAGTTAGTGTGACATGGATGTGCTCAGGGTGCACTGGAGTCACAGGAAGGCCTTGGGGTCACTGAGTGTCACAGGATGCTCTGGGGTCACTGGAGACATAGCAGGCAGGGCCGGCCTTAGGGGTGTGCGAGCAGGGCGCCATGGCAACAAGGGCGCCGTGCGGCCGACACAGCTCGTCCTGGGGGCGGCTTCTCTCCCCCTCACCGCTGGGCGCTGGCCATCCGATATGACAGCGCTCCCTCGTCCTCCCCCCCCCCCTTAGGGGGGGGGGGCA
>NW_017308048.1:171621-175731 GCF_000935625.1 Nanorana parkeri
CAGGGCCGGCCTTAGGGGTGTGCGAGCAGTGCGGCCGCACAGGGCGCCATGGCAACAAGGGCGCCGTGCGGCCGACACAGCTCGTCCTGGGGGCGGCTTCTCTCCCCTTCACTGCTGGGCGCTGGCCATCCGATATGACAGCGCTCCCTCGTCCCCCCCCCCAGGAGGGAGCGCTGCCTGCTGTCAGGATGGCGGTGCGGGGGAGAGAAGCCGTGCCCGCAGCTGTCAGTATGGCCGAGCGGCGAGGAGATCGGAGCCGCTGTCATCCTGTCAGTTTCAGGATGACAGCGGCTCTGTGCGTGGTTGAGCGGAGGATCGGTAAATATCATTGATATTTACAGGGTCATTGGAGGAGCAGCAGTGGAGGAGTCACTGGAGGCACATGAGTCAGTGGGGGCACAGGAGTGCAGGAATCACTGGAGGCCCAGGAAGGGTCACCGGAGGCACCGGGGTGCAGGAATCACTGGAGGCCCAGGAAGGGTCACCGGAGGCACAGGAGTGCAGGAATCATTGGCAGCACAGGAAGAATCACTAGAGGCCCAGGAGTGCAGGAATCATTGGCGGCACAGGAGTGCAGGAATCACTGGAGGCCCAGGAAGGGTCACAGGAGTGCAGGAATCACTGGAGGCCCAGGAAGGGTCACCGGAGGCACAGGAGTGCAGGAATCACTAGAGGCACAGGAGGGGTAACTTGAGGCACAGAACTGCAGGAACCATTGGAGGCAAAGGAGTGCAGGAATCACTGGAGGCACAGGAGGGGTCACTGGAGGAACAGGAGGGGTAACTGGAGGCACAGGAGTGCAGGAATCACTTGAGGCACAGGAGGGGCTATTGGAGGCACAGGAGGGGCTATTGGAGGCACAGGAGTGCAGGAATGAGTGGAGGTCCAGTAAGGGTCACTGGAGGCACAGGAGTGCAGGAATCTGGAGGCACAGATGTGCAGGAATTACTGGAGGCAGAGGAGGAGTCACTGGAGGCAGGAGAGTGCAGGAATCATTGGAGGCACAGGAGGGATCACTGGAAGCACCGGAGGGATCACTGGAGGTATGGGAGGGGTAACTGGAGGCATAGAAGTGCAGGAATCACTGGAGGCACAGGAGGGGTAACTGGAGGCACGGGAGGGGTCACTGGAGGCACAGCGGTGCAGGAATCACTGGAGGCACAGGAGACACACAGATGCACTAGGATCACTGGAGACATGGGGGGAACACTACAGCACGGAACACACAGGAGGCACGTGAAGGGGGGTCAGCTCAGGCTTAGGAACTCATCTTAATGACACACTGCTCAACGCCAAATCCACACATCGCTCCACACTTTGAAGCCGGTGCCAACCGGAAGAACTGTGTCCTGATTGGCCATGGTGCCGGCACACCTGAAAGAAAACTGTGCGCCCGGGGAGGGGCCCAGGGAAAATTACAAATGCATTTTGCCAAAATGGCAAATATCACTGAAGTGCCCCAAATTTGTAGACACAAAACTCTGAGAGAAGACTCCGGCTTCCTCTCCTTTACTGGCGACTCTTCAGAAATGAAACATAGAGAGAGAACTGGAAGGCAGGCAGAGAGTACAGGAAGTGATCAGCTGACTGGATTTCTGGCAGGATCAACAGGTATTTTCTCACTTATTGAACAGGTAAAACAAAATGATGAATCTAATAGACCAAAGGGGAACAAATAAGAGAAGTGGACTGTTAGGGCTTATGTGTAGTATAAGGTATCAGGAGCTGTCTGCACTGGAGCCGCTGCTGCACTCTTAGGTGTGGTGTGTGTGTGTCTTCCTGGCAGCTGCTGTGTGTACTCGTTCCTGATTCTGTTGCCAACCCGGATTGCCTGACCCTGCTCATGTCTCCGATCCCATTGCCAACCACGCCTGTTCCTGATCACTTTCTTGTCTGCCGCCTGCCCTGACCTCACTCTGGATACTCACCACTCTCTTGCCTGCAGCCTGACTCTGCCCTTGCCTGGTCACTGAGTATGCTCTTGTCTGCTGCCTTCCCTGACCTCAGTCTGGATACTCACCACTCTACCTGCTTGCTGCCTGCCTCAACTCTTACCTGGTCACAGACTACGCTTCTGTCTGATTCCTGCCCTGACCTCAGTCTGGATACGCACCACTCTACCTGCTTACTGCCTGCCTCAACTCTTACCTGGTCACAGACTACGCGTTTGTCTGCCTCCTGCACTGACCTCATTTTGGATACTGACCACTCTAACTGCCTGCTGCCTACCTGGTCACAGACTACGCTTTTGTCTGATTCCTGCCCTGACCTCAGTCTGGATACGCACCACTCTACCTGCTTACTGCCTGCCTCAACTCTTACCTGGTCACAGACTACGCGTTTGTCTGCCTCCTGCACTGACCTCATTTTGGATACTGACCACTCTAACTGCCTGCTGCCTACCTGGTCACAGACTACGCTTTTGTCTGATTCCTGCCCTGACCTCAGTCTGGATACTCACCACTCTTTTGGCTGTAGCCTGACTCGACTCTTGCCTGGTCAGCGACTACACTTTTGTCTGCCTGCCTGCCCTAACTTCAGCCTGGGTACTGATCTCCTCCTGCCTGACTCAACCCTTGCCTGGTCACCAACTATGCCCTCGTCTGCTGCCTGCTGTGACCTCAGCCTGGATGCTGACTGCTCTCTTGCCTGCAGCCTGACTCAACCCTTGCCTGGTCATCAATTACGCTCTCACCTGCCATCTCCCATGACCTCAGCCTGGATACTGACCACTCTGCTTGCTTGATGCCTGACTCAACCCTTGACTACTCACCAACTGCGCTCTCACCTGCCCTGACCTCAGTCCTGATACTGACCACTCTGCCTGGACCCTTGCCTAGTCATTGTCTAGGCTGCCGCCTGCCCCGACCTCTGTTCATACTCTGACAGCCTGCTTCCTTGCTGCCTGCTCCACCTTCTGCCTGCCCCAACCTCTGTTCATACTCTGACAGCCTGCTTGCTTGCTGCCTGCTCCACCTTCTTCCTGCCCCAACCTCTGTTCATACTCTGTCAGCCTGCTTCCTTGGAGCCACTCCATTCCTGTGACCCCTTGCTGGGGCGACCCCCCCGGGCTGTATCCTGGTGATAGCATGCAGCAAAGTAACCCGGGGGCCACTAGGATCCATCACCCCTTGCAGGGTGCTACGGTGGAGACCACGCTGTCGATTCGACACTATGCCTTGGATGAGCCCGTGTCACCTGCCAGGGGCACCTACCGTACCGGTGAGGTTGGCACTGACCACCAATCCAGAGTGAAGTTCATTCTACAACTCGCTGGTCACACGCGTTCTGTGAGCTGTAGATCCTCATAATTATTTTGGGGGTTCCCCCGAGATCGTAATTTTGTTTTGGGAGTTCCCCCCGAGGTAAAAACATGTGAGGAGCGCACACAACAAGGGGCGCGACGCCCGATAACAATTAACAAGTTTAATCATTAAATCTTTATTTGTCCCGATCGCTAACATGGCTTTCCTCCCGCTGGTGACTCACTCCAACCCGTCTCCCCGGCAACCGAGCCTAGCAACGCCAAAACACTGCCCAAATTTGAGCGGGCGGGCCGGCGCTGGGGCGTCACTCCGGGAGCACACTCAGACTTTCCCTGAGAAGTGTTGTGTAAACCGCGCCGCGCATTTCTGCTTTTCTCTCTCCGACGCCCGGAGTGCTTTTTTGGCACAGAGGCGATTGAAAGGGATTTTTTTTTTTTTGGTGGGTGAGTCATCGGCAAATATACAGCAGATGTCGAATTAAATAGTAACCAGCACTGCCAGCGTACGACAGGAGTCAGGGGCTCCCTTCCCGGCAGGGCCCGCCCACTCCGCGCCCGCCCCCCTCCTCCTCCGTCACAGAGATTAATATCACTTCTGAGGAATATTTTTAATTGGCAATTACGTAGTTAAAGGGCGTCAAAGTCACCGCTGTGACTGGTACCCTCCCACCTGAATAAACGTACAACTCTTTATTGTTATCTGCAGCTTTGTGACCCGACCTGGCCTCCTTTTTACAACCTTTTCCCAAGATGACAGGAACAAAATAATTCCATTCCAGAGATTACAGACATGTGATCAGGGGCGTATTTACCGCGAGGCAAACTAGGCGTTTGCCTAGGGCGGC
>NW_017308048.1:175820-185514 GCF_000935625.1 Nanorana parkeri
TGTTATGTGTAATAAACTGAACGGATGATTGCCTACATGGCCGGAGCCCGCTGCTACACGAGGGAGTGTCATGGTGGGCTAGAGCTGACCTCCGGCCTCCCCCTTCAGTCTTGCACGGTGGTACCGGCTCCTCTCCTGGACTGAAATGACTTCCTCTGTTGTCACTGCACACTGCGAGCTTCTCACAACGTGCATCAGAAGCTGCAGCAAGTCAGATAGAGCCCGCCTCATCTCCTGGCATCATCTAGCACTTTCCTCCCCAGCTTGACTGTCCCTGGCCCCGCCCCTTTCATTCATTGCATTTCAGTTCTGTCAATCATGGAGGCTCTTCGTCCCCATGTTAGCGGTCTGTATGCAAATACATCCTGCCCAGAAACACCTATTCCTCCAGACTGGCACCCGCCCATCAAGGCAGTTTGATATTTGCATAACTCCTCCCAAGAGCCGGCCCACTGCTTGCATCAGGGCTGAGTGCAGTGATGTTTACCTACTCTGCATCCAAATGGAGCCTCCCCAGGAACGCCCACTACCCCCCGAGAATGACACCCACCCATCAAGGCATATTGATATTTGCATAACTCCTCCCACTGCTTGCATCAGGACTGAGAGATCTCGAGAGAAGTGATTTTTGGATGCAGAGTAGGTAAACATCACAGCACTCAGTCCTGATGCAAGCAGTGGGAGGAGTTATGCAAATATCAAACCGCCTTGATGGCGGGTGTTAATCTGGAGGAATAGGTGTTCCTGGGCAGGATGTATTTGCATACAGACCGCCCACATGGGGACGATGAGCCTCCATGATTGACAGAATCATGTTTACCTACTCTGCATCCAAATGGAGCCTGCCTGGGAACGCCCACTCCCCCAAACTGACACCCACCCATCAGGGCCTTGTGATATTTGCATAACTCCTCCCACTGCTTGCATCAGGGCTGAGGGCTCTCAAGAGAAGTACTGAGTCAGGGTGCTGTGATGTTTTTAGGAAGCTATGTGCAGCACCCTGCCGGCTCCTCCAACCAGCCGTGATCTGCCTGCATTGTATAAAGAAGCACAAGGACACAGTGATGACATCACTGGGTCCAAAATCGGGTGTGGAATAAAAACAGATTTGATTAATTACATTATCATCTTGATGAGGGAGGGGAGCAAAACGCATGTATGTCTAAAACACATGTACACTGAACACATGTATGTCTGCAAAAACAAAGCAACACTATAGTCTCATGTATGAGCCCGGAGCAGATAAGGAGTACAGAGAGAGATCCTTCATATATGAGGATATAGAGCCGGAGCTCCTAATGGAGTCCAGCAAAGTCTATGAGAGGACTCTGGCAGTGTATTCCCATATCCATCGGCGCCACCTAGAGGCATCAGTGGGAACAGCTATACAATGGGCGCAGGCTTTATAAATGGAAGTGCTACGGGGAGCCGCGCTGCCGCGGGCCAATGGCGGACTCGGTGGAGAGTTGATAGATTTGTAATAATCACAGAAGAAGAAAGCAAAATACACAGAAAACTTAAAGTGGACCTGTTATGACATTTACAAATCTGTATGAATAAATCCCTGAAATGTCACAATTTTCGCATTTTCAATTTGGTGCCCAGGGCCACCGTCCCCCTGGCCCTCCGCGCTACGGCACAGCAAAGAGATACAGGAGCATACAGCTGTGTGTATGGAAGGACACGAGGCGACAAAGATCGTCATCCTGGATCCATGTAATAAGGCGTGGCGCTCATTTGCTGCAACACCCAATAATTAGCCATAGGGATCACCGCTCCCCCGGGTGGACATAAGCCTGCAAAGACAAACAATGTGCTTCACTGTCAGGAGCTGGCTTCTTAGAGGCTGACCTTACCTTTCATTCAATACCTGGCTGTCATGTTGATCCTATGGCTTCAGTTTGTAATTACTTTCTCTGCATTCTCTATGGGTGCCTTGGCTTCCAAAAACATCCTCAAAACATAACTAGTCTTATAACTAAACTGGACCAAGTGTGGCATTAGAGTGTAAGCTCCTCTGTACAGAGACTGATGTGACTGTGGGGGGAGGGGACATTAGAGTGTAAGCTCCTCTGTACAGAGACTGATGTGACTGTCTCAGTGTCCTCTATACATTACTCTTATAAGAGGAGGTGGGTCTGTGACACTCTGGGAAATATTTTGCAAACTTGGGGAACAATGGTTACCCCTGAAAAGTAACACTTTTACCCCTGAGAGGTCTGGCTGCTGTTCCATAAGAAAAGATTTTAGAGTTATCAGTAGTTCCAGTTCTTCGAAGTCTTTACTTCTCTCGGCTGGACTGTCCCTTTAATTCAGCGCCAATACAAATCTCAGTTTAATCCCCAGACAGCTGCAGTCGGTAGACAGGCGCAGTGCTGCCCTCTGCTGTCTGAACTAGGAAACGTGTGTGTGCTTCCTGCTTATTGCTGGAATTAAAGGGTTCATTTAAAGGAGAACTATGGGGTCAGTGTTTTTCCCCATACAGCTCGCGGTATACTGAGACGCCGGAGCGGATCCCGACATCGACGCCGAGATCCGCCCAGCTGCGTGAGTGACAGCTGGCTCTGCCTATCTAGAGGCAGAGCCAGCTGTACCCGCCCCCTCCCTCTTCCGTTCCGCCAGTCAGCGCTGGCAGATCGGAGCGGGGAGAGGGGAATCCAGCCCCTCCCCCTGTCACGGCAGAGAGCCGTGACAGGATCGAGAGGTGAGCGAACGCCGGTATGTGTTCGCTCACCTCTCGATCTACTGAGCCCACCTGTGACATTCTCATTGTCACAGGTCGGCTAGAACTATGAGGTGAGTGAAAAGCACTCGCCTCATAGTTCTCCTTTAAATAGAAAGCAACAGTTTGAATAATATATTATATAAATATAATTTGTGATAAGTGTCCTGATCTGAGTCCAGCAGCAGGAAACAAATTGTAGCGCTCACCCCCGAAGGAGCCGCTGAATGCCCGGTTCATCTCTAGTCTGTCTAGGGTCTGTTCTTCAGCTGCCCACCCAGCTGCCCACAAACTGATGTCCACTCCAGTAATAAAATGCAAAGTAACGGTTTATTGAACATCTTTCCTGGGGAGAGAGGATATAGAGATTCTAGGTTTCCAGAGGTAACTCACAAGAGCTCCAGACTCACCAAACTTGGTTGGCATATCATTGTAGACCCACTTGGGAAGCAGCGGATGGTGACTGATGTAGCAGATAAGCCGGATGGATACAGATCCACATCAGGAAAGACACCAACCATTGTATTGTAACGAGATAATCAATGTTATTCACTTCACCTCTCAGTGGTCAGAATGTTATGACTATATACAGGGCCGGTGCAAGGATTCGTTTTTGGGCCCCCCGGCGCCTCAAACAGCTGCTTATGCAACCTTACACTAGCGCCGGCCCTGACCACATTGCTCAGTCTACCCTAAAATCTGGAGACATTTCCTCGCTAGGAACAGATCGTACTTTAAAGGCTAAGTTCACCTTTCTGACCATGTTTTATGTTACACCCATATAAGGTGTAACAAAACATGATCAGATTGCAACCCCCCCACATACCTGAATCGCAGGGCTCTTTTCCCCACAGGCTGCTGTTTTTATTTGAAAGTTTTCATCCACAGAAAGGAGGCACTACAAGTCCCGTGGAATACAAGTGTGGTCCCTCCCGCCCATATTAATACATGTCCATACCTTGGTACGGGCATGGATGGGAGTAGGGATCTAGCGATACCATTTTTCCCAGATCAAGTACAGATACTTTTCCTCAAGTACTCACCGATACTAATTACCGATACCTTTTTTTTTTCCCTTTTTTTGTGTGTCATGTGACAGTTTTTCGAAATTACAGATTAATGATGCTAGTTCTGCCACTGGCTCCAAGCTGTAGAGGGAATACAAATCCCAGCCATACATTATACAGCAATGCAGAATAATACCATCCGCTATAGAGGACTACAACTCCCAGCAATACATTATATAGCAATGCAGAATAATATGAAGCTACATACTCTGTGCTGCTTCAGGGTGCCGGTCTGATATCTCCAACAGAGGGTTGTGCGAGGTTTCAGAACGGCTGTGCGGGGTCTCAGGAGGGCTGTGAGGGCGCTCAGGAGGGCTATGTGGGCACTCAGGAGGGCTTTGCAGGGTCTCATGAGGGTTGTGCTGGGTCTCAAGAGGAGGGCTGTAGAGGATCTCAGGAGGACTGTGTGCTATCTCAGGAGGGCATGTGCGGGGTCCCAGTAGGGCTCTGTGGGGTCTTAGGAAGGCTGTGCAGTGTTTCAGGAGAGTTGTGCGGGGTGTCAGGAGGGCTGTGTGGGGTCTCTGGAGGGCTGTGCAGCATTTCATGAGAGTTGTGTGCGGTGTGGTGCAATTAGAATAAATAGTGCATTCATATGCACCTCAGTGGACCACAGAGCATTATGGTAGCATCCATTGCAGTGTGGGCAATTGCACTGGGGGTGGGAGGAATTTTTGCAGTGCCATTGAAATGAATGGCACCGCCACGCCCTCTCCCGCTGCAGAACGTGGGGAGGGTCCAAAGAAGTGGTCACGTGTGTTCATGTCACGTGACTGTGAAATGAAGGCCGTGGATGGTATGAAGGTTGAAAATGTATTATCTGTGAAAGTGGTTTAGTGGGTATGCAATGCCCTGTGACATCATGATGGCGAAACGGTCATATTGTGTTGTTGTTGTTTTTTTAAAGGGGTGGATGTTGTAAGGCGAGTAATACAGTTAAGGAAAAAATGTATGCCTCTATTGCAAATATATTAATTGAGAATATATGTTTAATTGTTACAAGTGAAGCATTTATTATTGCTAAATAAAATGTTTTGTAAAATCAAATGTATGTGGACAGGAATATGCGGCATAAATGCAGCATTTGTGTGTGCTGTGAGATATGCAGATAGTGGTTGATAGTGTAGAAACCTTTCATAGTAATGTTAGGTGTGTTTACATATACAGGTGAAACTCGAATAATTAGAATATCGTGCAAAGTTAATTTATTTCACTAATGCAACTTATGCGGTGAAACTAATACATGAGAGACTCATTACATGCAAAGCAAGATAATTCAAGCCGTGATTTGTCATAATTGTGATGATTATGGCTTACAGCTCATGAAAACCCCAAGAACCCCAAATCCACAACCTCAAAAAAGTAGATTATTACATGCAGTCAATAAAACAAGGATTGTACATAGAACAATATCGGACCTCTGAAAAGTACAAGCATGCATATGTACTCAGTACTTGGTTTGGGCCCCTTTTGCAGCACTTACTGCAATTACTTTTGCACGATATTCTAATTATTCGAGTTTCACCTGTATGACATGAGTACAGAGGCTTCCTGTTCATTCACAATCTGCAGATAGTAAATATTTACTATCAACCCAGTCATGAATGGACAGGAAGCCTCTGTACTGAGCTGCTTCCTGTTCATTCAGAAAGTGAACAGATAGTAAATATTTACTATGTCCACAAACATGAATGAACGGGAAGTGATGTATAGCATTTCCTGTTTTTTCATAACTGGGGACATAGTAATCAGTATGTAATCAGTTTTTTACAAACACTGAGTGATCAGTACTCATCGCTCAGTGTTTCTGCTTTGCTCTCCATCCTGACTGCTCCACCCCCTCCTGCTCATCAGCGCAGCCATGCTCTCCGCCTCGCACCTCTCGATCTACTAGCTTCTCTCCTCCTTGCTGGGTGCCGGCAGCTGGCTTAGCTCTGTGTCCCCTACGATCCCCGCTGCCTCTGCCAACACAGGCAGGGGAGAGCAGCGGGGATCGGAGGGGACACAGACTGAAGCTTGCAGTCAACGCTCATAGGAAAGAAGCTACGGATGCACTGCATGTTATTTTGGTACTATCGGCATTTTGACTGTAGTGCCATTTTCAGATGAAATTTCGGTGCATCCCTAATATATATAATATCCGGACAGCGGTGATGTCACTCCTGTATAATATATCTTATATCTGGAGGGCGGTGATGTCACTCCTGTATAATATATCTTATATCTGGAGGGCGGTGTTGTCATTCCTGTATAATATATCTTGTATCTGGAGGGTGGTGATGCCACTCCTGTATAATATATCTTGTATCTGGAGGGTGGTGATGCCACTCCTGTATAATATATCTTGTATCTGGAGGGTGGTGATGCCACTCCTGTATAATATATCTTCTATCTGGACGGCGGTGATGTCACTCCTGTATAATATATCTGGAGAGCGGTGATGTCACTCCCGTATAATACATCTTCTATCTGGAGGGTGGTGATGTCACTCCTGTATAATATATCTTATATCTGGAGGACGGTGATGTCACTCCCGTATAATATACCTTCTATCTGGAGAGCGATGATGTCACTCCCGTATAATATATCTGGAGAGCGGTGATGTCACTCCCGTATAATATATCTTATACCTGGAGAGCGGTGATGTCACTCCCGTATAATATAACCTATATGCGAGCGGCAGTGATGTCACCGATAAATTTGGTATTCTGCGCACCTATACAGGCTGAAGCGCTCACACCCCCTTTTTGTAGATTGCGTGACAAGGGAGCACATGGGCTGATTACAGACAAAGAACAATGTGAGGGTGACGGTCTGCACGCAGACACACGAGGGCGCTGCGGAATCGCCGAATCTTCCTGGATGAATGGAACCTGCTAAAATGTAGATCACAACCCTCAGCGTTACCAGGAATTAACACGTACATGACTGAGGCCCAGAAATAAGAAGGTAGAAGTATTTTAGCAGCGGTCATTGAATCACATTCACCGGATCGACCCGTCCCGTGCCAAGTTCTTTATTACGGCATTAGAGTGCAAGCTTCTGGGTCAGGGGTAGCAATATACTGCTATATCGATTCACTGCTGCCTGAAATCTATCACCTCTTGCTGCAACACTACCAGGCTTCACCAATAAGAATTCAGCAACAAATGGAAGGCCGATGCCCATTGGACGCCGCATGGTCTGTTTGCCTTGAATGAAGTATGCCCAGATATAGCTTTACACTAGACCGTCAGCTCCTGGGGACAAAAGCTTACTATCGAAGCAAGTTTCCTAAACTTTGATTACATTTTATTTTAATGGGACGAGAAGGGTTAATTAAGCCCCCCACTGAAACATACATTAAAGTCCCATTAACGATAAAACGGCGTTTTAATAATTAATCCGCGATCTAAAGCCCTGACTCCAGCGTCCCCACAGCGCCACCTACAGAAGCGCAACCGGGACTGCGCGCAACCGCATCAGTGGGGTACCAACATCGCGCAGTGACCTTTGTTGAAATGTGAAAGCTTTATTGCAGTCACATGACCCCCCCCCCCCCTTTTTTTTAAGACGCATATGGTGAGGCCCAGCACCTGTGCTGCATGTTCGATGTATGCGCAGAGGAGCATATAGATGGGGTGGCGTAGAGAAGGGGGGGAGGGGCGCTGCGCAGCCTCTGTTGTGGGTTTGAGGGGTGTGCGAGGCACGCAGCCCCCCTAATATCGCCGCTCCACCTCTGGGGCCAGCGCGAGGGGCTGTAATGTGATCCGTCTCACTCTAGGTTGTCAGGGGGGGATTATGGTGCGCTTGACGAAAGGGGCCCGTTTGGTAAGGTTCGGGGCGGAGGGGAGCTCAGTGCCATGGGATGCTGCACTTGTATTGAGCGCCTTGGCCTGTCTGCAGGATTCATCGCTGTTCTCTTTGTGCGAGGAGAAACAGAGCGCTCGACAGCCCAGGTGTGACCCCCTATTAAACCGCTTACCGCAGATTCTGAACCGTTTTTTGGGAACAAATTCTTACAAAGTACACTTGCTAAGTTTTAAAGTGGAAGCTCCGATCTCTTCGAAGGTTCGGCTGCACTGAAGGAAATCATCTCCACGAGGGGAAATGCACTCGACACAAAACAATCGCCATCACCAGACCGAACAATAAGAGCGTTTCTGCTCTCGAAGCAAAAGTCTGAAGTATCTGCCGACCACAACAAAGGACGGGCAGAAATCGGACCCGTAGGTCCTCCCCGGACAGACCCCCACCAGCTGAAATCATAATAAGAGTTTTGTCTTTTCAAATCCGGGGAAGCGCCAAATTATAGCTAATTTGGTCATAATAATCTGGCCACTCAGTGTACATAGATATATATATATATACAAGAAACAAAACCCACCAGGAAACAAAGTAACTTTCTGTGCATAACAGATCAATGAGATGTATAAACTATCATAACAATGCTACAAAACAATGTGCACGTGAAAGTCTTGTGCAGCAGGCTGGGTGTCGTCTTCTGGATTACTGTTATCCTCTTCCACCACTGTGATCAATGCACTTCAAAAGGTGGAAAGAAGGAAGAATTGAGGCTGAGAGCAGAGGAGAAAGAAAAGAAAGAAAAAAAAAAGAGAGAGCAAGAGAAAGGAAGAAAGAAAGTGAGTGAAAGAGAAAAGAAAGAAAGTGAGTGAAAGAGAAAAGAAAAAAAGTGAGTGAAAGAAAGAAAGTGAGTGAAAGAGAAAGAAAGAGAGAGAGAGAGAGAGAGAGAGAGAGAGAGAGAGAGAGAGAGAGAGAGAGAGAGAGAGAGAAAGGAGGGAGAAAGAAAGAAAGAGAGAGGGAATACATAAAGGGAGAAAGTGAGTGAAAGATAAATAAAGGAAAAGAGAGAGAGAAAAAGGAAGAAAGAAAGTGAGTGAAAGAGAAAGAAAGAGAGAAATTGTGTGAGAAAGAAAGAAAAACAAAAAGAGAGAGGGGGCAATAAATAAAGGGAGAAAGTGGGAAAGAAAGAGGGAATAAATAAAGGGAGAAAGTGAGTGACAGATAAAAAGAAAAGAGAGAGAGAAGGAAGAAAGAGAGTGAATGAGAGAAATAAAGTGAGTGAGTGAAAGAGAAAGAAAGAAAAAGAGAGATAGAGAAAGAAAGGACGAGAGAGAGAAAAAAGAAAGAGAGAGAGAGAGAAGGAAGAAAGAGAGTGAATGAGAGAAATAAATAAAGTGAGTGAGTGAAAGAGAAAGAAAGAAAAAGAGAGATAGAGAAAGAAAGGATGAGAGAGAGAAAGAAAGACAGAAAGGGAGAGAGAGAGAGAGAAAGAAAGGATGAGAGAGAGAAAAAAAGAATGAGAGAGAGAAAGAAAGACAGAAAGGGAGAGAGAGAGAGAGAAAGAAAGATAACTGAGAGTGAGAGCAGAGCAAAGACGATAGAAGGGAAGAGAGCGCCAAATGTAATGAGTCCAGTAAGTCTTTATAGCACATGACAAAAGGTCAGAAAAGACAGCTGACCTGTTTTAGGGGCTGAGGACTCCCCTTCATCTGAGCTAAGAAATACAATGACACAATATAACATTAATAATAAAACATAATACATTTTTCATCATTGTTTTATTATCATTTTATTTGCAATTTTCCATTATATTTGATGACTTCTTATAAAGTTTACCATGTTTGTGAACATATTCTGTATATACACTCTATACCTATAATTTATATTTATATTGTGTGTTAGGACATCATTTTATTAGATGCCATTATAGATCTTCTTTACATGACTTGATGTCATTTTGTTTCATTGCCCTGAGGAAGGGGGAGTTTTGAGCCCACAAAACATGTTGGCTGACTTTTTTGATAATTTGTTTGAGCAACAAAGACTTACTGGACGCACATTAGATTTCTATCATCCCTTCTTCAGATAAAGCGACACTGGAAAGAGGGAGATAGTGAGAGCATGC
>NW_017308048.1:185795-193542 GCF_000935625.1 Nanorana parkeri
GAGAGGGGGGGGGGGGGGGGTGAGGAGAGAGAGAGAAGGGGTTGAAACTAAGGAGAGAGGACGGACAGAGAGAGAGAGAGAGAGAGAGAAGAAAGAGGAGAGAGAGAGGGGAAGAGGAGAGAGAGAGAGGGCAGAGAGAGAGAAAGCAGAAAGAGGAGAGAGGGGAAGAGGAGAGGGGGCAGAGAGAGAGAGCAGAAAGAGAGAAGAAAGAGGAGAGAGAGAAAAGAGCAGAGAGAGAGTGGGGGGGGGCAGAAAAAGTGGGAAGAGAGAGGAGAAAGTGGGGAGAGAGAGAGAAGAGAGAGGAGAAAGTGGGGTGAGAAAGAAAAGAAAGAGGAGAGAGAGAGAAAGTGAGGAGAGAGGGAAGAAAGAAAGAGGAGAGAGAGAGAGGAAGTGAGGAGAGAAGGGGGAGAAACTGAGGAGGGAGAGAGAGGAGAGGAGGAAAAGGAGAGAAAGGGCAGGAGAGAGTGAGAAGGGGGAGAAATTGAGGAGAGAGAGAGAGAAGAGGAGCAAGAGACAGAGAGAGAGTAGGGAGAAGCAGAAGAAAGAGAAAAGAGTGGGGAGAGAGGGACAAAAGAAGAGAGAGGGTGGGGAGAGAGAGTAGGGAGAGAGTAGGGAGAGAGAGGGAGAGAGTAGGGAGAGGGAGAAGAAAAAGGAGAGAGAGTAGGGAGAGAGAGGAGAGAATAGGGGGAGAGAGTAGGGAGAGGGAGAAGAAAAAGGAGAGAGAGAGAGAGAGAGAAGGGGGAGAAACTGAGGAGAGAGGAAGGAGAGTGAGAAGAGGAGATAGAGTGGGGAGAGGGAAAAGAAAGAGGAGAGAGAGAGTGGGGTGAGAGAGTGAAGAGAGAGAGAGACGGGGCAGAAACTGCAGAGAGAAAGTGGGGGGGAAAGAGAAAGGAGAGAGAAGGGAGAGAGACAGAGGAGTAGGGAGAGTAGAGGGGGGGGGGGGGGGGGGGGGGGCGGTGAAGAGAGGGGGAACATGGGAGGAGGGTACAGGGTATGAGAGCATAGAGCAGAGAAAGTAGGAGGAAGAATGAGGATAAGACAAAGCACAAATGAGAGAGAGAGTGTTCCATGTACTTTCCATACAATGTGGCCCTGAGATTAGTTATTTATGGGGCCCCTTTTACTGGCTTTATGGGGAAAGGGCATTTATTAGCAGCTCTCGTCACAGTGACTGTAATGGGGACATTTTTGCCATCTTGCTGGTCTTTGGCTAAGTTCTATAGATTGGTGTATGGTATGTATCTATAGCCCATGAATGAGGTCATCGGAGTCACATTCTGTCTTGTTTTCAGTATTTGTTAATAATTTATGTTAAACATGTAGAATTGTATCAATCACACGACCTCCGACCCTCAGCCGGGACTGCTGCTACTTACAGTTTAAAGGGCAGCGGGTTTTCTTCAATTGGTGAAGGACGGGGCAACTGTTGGCCTTGGGCAAAGTTCATAACCTGCCCCTGTCATGACATTAAAGGGTAGAGAGGGGCCAATCAGCACATATATCACTTCAACTTGCCGAAATTTGCATCCACGGGGGCTGGAGAGAGGGAGAACGAGGGCAAGAGTTCATGGTGAAAAACTAGATTTAAAGTTGACGGTAAAAAGGGCCGTTTAATTAATCTTGTTATGTATTTTATTTAGGGCTGGTAATGATTAAAATTTTCGTGTTCGATTAATCGAAAATTTTTAAAATCGATTAATTTGGATTAATTATAACGCACATACAGATCCAACTACATTGGCCTATGCACATACAGCGCAGCAATGAAGTAATAAAATGAACTAGGATCACACTAATCCAGCACGTTATTAATCTCACGTGCCCCACTCAATATGGCCGCCGCTTGAGTGGGGCAACTCAGAATAATAACGGGCTGGATTAGTGTGATCCTACCGTGTTTCCCCGAAAGTAAGACCTACCCCGAAAATAAGACCTAGCACTATCTTCAGGGATTTCTGTACTATAAGACCTACCCCGAAAATAAGACCTAGTTCGGTGGTAGGTCTTATATTACAGAGATCCGCTAGGTCTTACTTTCGGGGTAGCTGCACATAAACTGTGTAAAGACCGGCCGCAGCTGGAAAAGAGAGAGAGAAAAAAGGAAGAAAGAAAGTGAGTGAAAGAGAAAGACCTGGCTCATAATCATCCAATTCAATCTTCTGCATAGGCTTTCCACAAGATTTTGGAGGGTGTCTTTGGCCTTTGTGTCCATTTGTGAGGTCAGGCACTGGTGTTGGATGAGATGACCTGACTCATAATCATCCAATTCATCCCAAAAGTCTTCAGTAGGGTTATGGTCATGGGTCTTTGCAGGCCACTCGAGTTCCTCAAAACCAAACTGGTCAAACCATGTCTTTATGGAGCTGGCTATGTAAACAGGGGACAGTCATGGTGGACCAGAATAAGGCCTTCGCCAAATTGTTACCACAAGGTTGGAAGAGCTCAATTTTCTGCAATGTCTTTGTATGATGTAGTATTACCAGAACCTTCACTGGAGAAACCTGAACTCCACTATTGGGAGAGGTCTACCTACTTTTGGTCATATAACACAGGTAGGATGGTAGGTAAGATGGTTGGGTCACTTCATCTTGACTTAAGCTTCGGTCACTTACGTTGGGTCACTTCATCTTGACCTAAGCTGGCCATTCACTGCTTGAGTATTTCAATCACCTTTAGTCGACCTAAACTCAATCATTCTGAGGGTTCTACCTAGTTTTGGTCATATAATACAGGTATGATGGTTGAGTCACTTCATCTTCACTCAAGCTTGGGTCACTTAAGTTGGGTCATTGCATCTTGACCTAAGCTGGCCATACACTGCTCGGATTTCAATCAATCGACTTCTGTCGACCTAAACTCAATCTTTGTGAGAGTTCTACCTACGTTTGGTCATTTAATACAGGTGTGATGGTAGGTTTAATGGTTGGATCACTTCATCTTGACTCAAGCTTGGGTCACTTAAGTTGGGTCACTTCATCTTGACTCAAGCTTGGGTCACTTAAGTTGGGTCACTTCATCTTGACTTAAGCTAGGGTCACTTAAGTTGGATCACTTCATCTTGACCTAAGCTGGCCATACACTGCTCAGATTTCAATCAATCGACTTTTGCCGACCTGAACTCAATCATTGTGAGAGTTCTACCTATGTTTGGTCATAAAATACAGGCATGATGGTGGGTATGATGGTTGGGTCATTTCATCTTGATTTAGGCTTGGGTCACTTAAGTTGGATCACTTCATCTTGACAAGCTTGGGTCACAAGTTGTGTCACTTCATCTTGATTTAAGCTTGTGTCACTTCATCTTGACTTAAGCTTGGATCACTTAAGTTGGGTCTCTTCATCTTGACTTAAGTTTGGGTCATTTAAATTGGGTAACTTCATCTTGATTTAAGCTTGGGTCACTTCAGTTGGGTCACTTCATCTTGACTTAAGCTTAGGTCACCTAAGTTGGGTCACTTCTTCTTGACAAGCTTGGGTCACTTAAGTTAGGCCACTTCATCTTGACTTATGCTTGGGTCACTTAAGTTGGGTCACTTCATCTTGGCCTAAGCTGGCCATACACTGCTCGAATTTCAATCAATGGACTTTTGAGCAAGTCCAAAAATTCTCAAACCTAATTGGCTGCAGTCGTTGCTTGGGTGTTGTGACAACATGGCGACGCAAATATTTAAATTACGCAGTTTTTTTTACCTACTGAGAGTGAAGCTTATAACTGAGTTCTATCTGCACAATTTGGAATCTACCTATGGCCTACAGAAATGACTTATGGGATCGCCATACGCTGAAGAAGCCATTTCTGCCAGCACAGGTGGGATCGCAGGTCAGGTTGCAATGGGAACTATGGTCTGCGAACCTCTGGAAACAGAACATGGCACTGTATGGAGGCTACACCTTCACGCCTCGCCTGCCGACACGTCTCCGCACACTCCGTCATCCCGTGCGTGACTCGCGCTCATGCGATCTGCACTGTGTAATTTAAACCAAACCGCTGAACTGGCTGACGGTATTGTTTCAGATTTCTGCAAATTCGCGAGCGTACCCCTCGGCATATGGGCCTGATTGTTTTCCTGCTGATGTTTGTGTTACTCAGCCTTTCCCAACCTTCTTCAATACGGAGGAACCCTTGAAATATCTTTCACATATCAGGGAACCTCCACTAATATTTTCTGTATCTACAGCTTACGGTTCATCAGCATGAGCAGTATGTTGATACGGTACATGAGATTAACTGAAAGATGAAGGAATCTGGAATACTATAACTGGCCATTCCCTCGTGGTTCTACCTTGTTCAGACCCGCAAGCTGAATTAATCTACACTGCTGGCCATTATATCCTAATGAGAGACTGCACCTGGCTAGGGCTAGGCTCGATTTTCGACTCAAACATCGGTAGTTTGTGTGTTCGCCGAAGACATGAACTATAAGGGCGTACAACGGTCTGTTTGACCGCTAAACACCCCACAAGGCAATGCGCCTTGTGAAGCCCTAATTGGCTAAAGGCTTGCACATGACCACAGGTCAGGTGCAACACTTTGCCCAATCAGAGCTCAGTACTCTATAAGAGCCATGATTGGGCAAAGTCATTATGACTTTGCCCAATCATGGCTCACCTGTCAGATGACATCAAACTACACAATTGGGCAGAGCTAGCTGTCACTGCTAGCTCCGCCCAATTGTTGCCAACATCTAACAAAATGTCATTATGCGGCAGGAGTCCGTGGGGAGCGGAAGGGACGGCGGTCGTCGTTTTAAAAAAAATTATTATTTCTATTTATTTTTTATTGTTTTATTTTGTTGAGTTGTCGTCGGCAAAGCTGGATGTCGTGATTGACCCCAGGATTACGTCGGTGGATCCATTTTTTTTTTTTTTAATAATAGAATTGTCAAAAACATGTCTTTTGTTTTTCCAAATAAAGGATTTTATCAAAAGTCTGGACTTTTTAATAACTATTTTATTTAACCCTTTAGTAAATGGGTAGGGGTACAAGTACCCCTTACTCATTCACAAGGGGGGCGGCATCTGGGTCTGCACCCCAACAACCAACGCCCCATGGTTTGTGGGGAAGAGCACAGGGACAAGGTGCTTTTCCAGGGGCGACCCTCCCAGTGCCGAGGGCATGTGGCCTGGTATGGAGGGGGGCGTTTGCTCGTTTGTCCCCCCCTTTCCTGCCCTGCCAGCCCTGTGCTCGGATCAAGGGTCTGGTTAGGAATTTTAGGGGGGACCTCACGTTTTTCCCCCTCCCCATTTTTGAGGGTGGGGTTTCTCCTTAAAATTCCTACCAGACCTTAAAGGAGAACTATGAGATGAGTGATTTCCACTCACCTCATAGTTCTAAGCCGACCTGTGACAATGAGACAGTCACAGGTCGGCTCAGTAGATCGGGAGGTGAGGGAACACATACCGGGTTCCCTCACCTCTCGATCCTGTCACGGCTCTCTGCCGTGACAGGGGGAGGGGCTGGATTCCCCTCTCCCCGCTCCGATCTGCCAGTGATGACTGGAGGAACGGACGGGGGAGGGGACGGGTACCGCTGGCTCTGCCTCTAGATAGGCAGAGCCAGCTGTCACTCACGCAGCTGGGCGGATCCTGTCATCTACGTCGGGATCCGCTCCAAGTGCGGCGTCTCAGTATACTGCGAGCAGCAGCTAACGGTATACTGAGCTTAGGGTAACGGGAGGACGCTAGTTTGTGTTCTCCCGTTACCCTAAGGAGAACTATGGGGAAAAACACTGACCCCATAGTTCTCCTTTAAGGGCCTGCTATGACTTTGAGGGGGAACCCCACACACTTTTTTTTTTTAAATGGGGTCCCTCCTAAATATTCCTACCAGACCTAAAGGGTCTGGTATTGTTTGGATCCCGTCCAAATTTCGTTGAAAACTAAACTGAATCGGACACGTGACTTTTCTGGCCAAATCAGATGTGTTTCTCTGTTTAATGCATCCGAATGGGTCTGAATATGAATCTTCGTTACGGCAACATGGGAGCCGTATATATTGGAGGTTCACCGAAATGAAAAATTAAAAACCGGAACGAAACCCAAATGAAAAAAAATGTCTGGCCAAAACCCAAAAAAAATTCTAACCTGTTCAAATTTTTAAAAATATTTTATTTTTATTTATTTTTTATAAACTTTTCATTTATTTTATATTTTATTTATTTTTTTATAAACGTTTTATTTTTTTATATTTCACATTTTCTGAAGAAGACGTGTATCTAAACCTCTGTTTAAACTTAGCGTGGAAACAAGTTGTTTTGCATGCTGGCTGGTGAGTGTGCTGAGAAAACATTTTGCTGTTCTTTTTTTATATTTTATTTACTTTTATTTTTTACTTTACTTTTAGGGGCTTCGGGGCAATATTAGGGGTCTAAACTATTTCCCTTTTAAAATAGAAAAAGAGATTGAGGACACAGAGTCCTCAATCTATTTCTGAAGCCTCTGTTATCAATTAACCGGAATCCTCTATACTGAGTGTTCCTGATCATTCATAACATGAGGACAGAGTGTGTTTACCATAACCACAATCATGAATGGACAGGAAGTGATGCAGATCACTTCCCATTCATTCATAATTGAGGCTATAGTAAACATACTTTGTCCTCAATTATGCACAAACACTCAGCGATCACTGACCACTGACTGCTTGTACCCGCTCTCCATCCTGACAGCTGTCACAGGAGGCTGAGCGAGCGGTGCGGTGAGGAGAGCTCGATCTGACAGCTGACTCCTCCCCCGCATCGCCGACCTGCCTTCCTGTGACAGCTGTCTCCACCCCCACACCGCCGCTTTCCTGATCTGTCACAGGAGGCTAAGCGAGCGGTGCTGGGAGGAGAGCTTGATCTGACAGCTGACTCCTCCCCCTCACCACCGACCTGCCCTCCTGTGACAGCTGACTCCGCCCCCACACCGCTGGCCTGGCCTCCTGTGATAGCTGATAACTTTCTCCATAGTCGTAAAGATTATTAGTTCGTAAACTCTTCCGAAACTAACAAAATTCAGATCTTTTGGGAATTTCAGACCCGAATCCCGAAATATCTGAACCGAACCAAATTTTTCCGCAGCTTACACGTCTACCACCAATAGAGATGGAAGAAGCTGTCAGGGAGTTTTTAAATCTCATCCACCAATGAAATTTCAGTTTTGGGGTAGAGGAGTCCTTTAAAAAGGTTGCCCTGGCATGGTTAAGGTTGACCCGCAACTGCCCCCCAGGAGGTTCAGCACCCACCGAAGTCGCGGTGGCACCGACTACACAGCCCAAAATGCAACAGGGAGGCGGAGGGGCTGTACGAGTAGAAAGACATGAATAGACGGAGCCTCAGGTGGCGGCAATTAGCCCCAGCCATCTGGCACGCTTGTTGTGTGCTGCGGGAAAAGGGATCGGATGTATCGATTATCAGTTATTAGGAGCCTGGGAGTCCCTGCCCTTGCCCCCCACCCTCCTCCGGGGAGCAGAGGCGTAGGGCTATGAGATCATAGCACAAATGTAGAAATCAATGAGATAAGCGCCGGCCAATCGGAAAGCCCGATCGGGTGACTTCCTGACAGCGCTGTGTCAGAAAAAGTGCCACGGGGTGGGGGCTGCCACCGCTCGCACAGTGTAATGCACCAGCCAATCACGTCCATGCAACCTGTCCAGCGCAACAGGGGTTAATCCAGGAAGGTTTTTTTGGGGGGGATGAATTCCGTTCTTTGAATTTAAAATCCGGAGGGACCTTATCAATGAGGCGCTGATTTTGTAGCGTCCCCC
>NW_017308048.1:193582-194015 GCF_000935625.1 Nanorana parkeri
CCTTCCAGTCCCCAAATAATCACACCACTGACCCCCGCCCTCCCTCCCTTATCCTTCCCATAAGAGTTCAACAAGAGCTTCCCTACCACCCGAGAGCAGCTCATCACATTTAAAGTGCACCCGTCTTGAGGGAAAGCTATCGGCAGCCAATGATGAGCTGCTTCTAAAAATGTCAACTGCCTGGCTTCGGTTACCACGGCGATTCTCATAGGGGCCGAACGGCAGTGAGTGAATAGCCGAATGTTATTCTGCTCGCTGCCTCCGAGGTGATGAGCAGAATGAAAAATATGTAAACAAAAGAATTTAAAACAAAAAACGGCGTGGGGTCCCCCTCCCAATCCATACCGGGCCCTTGAGGTCTAGTAGGAATGTTAGGAGGGACCCCAAGGTAAAAAGTTATAAAAAAAAGTGTGTGGGGTTTCCACCAAAAGTC
>NW_017308048.1:194043-197472 GCF_000935625.1 Nanorana parkeri
CAATCACCACGTCCAGCGTTGTCCGCCTCGCCGTCGACTCGTCCAATAGCCCGTGCAGCAGCCCTTTGCTCGGGCTGAACCAGAGGGCTCGGGCGGCCGAAGTGAGCTGAAGGATTGGCCGAAACTTCGGCTCTTTAGTGAATAATCCTCTTAGCCCCCATTCACACGTAGCGATTTCCGCCGCGATATTGCGCATTTTTGCCACGCGATATCGCGAGAAGTCGCCGGCTAATGATATTCAATGGAGCTGTCTTAGCTCCATGTCGTGCGTCGCGGTCGCAAGTCGCTTCTACAGGACCCTTTTTTCGGCGGATTTTGCTTTTTTCTAATGGAGCCCGACGGAGAAGGTCGCGCTAACGCCGCTGGATCGTCGCTGGAACGTCGCGCTATCCCGGCCGCTGCAAAAGGTATGTCGCTACGTGTGAATGGGGCCTTAGAGTTTTATCAAAACAGGGAAAGTTTAGTAAAAACGTGGAGGGTGCATGTATACTAAAAACACCACAGCACCCCACCTCAGTACTCCACTCAAGAGGCATCAGCCCTGATGCAAGTGGTGGGTGGGCTCTTGGGAGGAGCTATGCAAATATCCCCTCAAGAGCCCTGATGCAAACAGTGGGCGGGCTCTTGGGAGGAGTTATGCAAATATCCCCCCAAGAGCCCCCTGCTCTGATGCAAGCAGTGGGTGGGCTCTTAGGAGGAGTTATGCAAATATCCTCTCAAGAGCCCTGATGCAAGCAGCGGGCAGGCTCTTGGGAGGAGTTATGCAAATATCTTCCCAAGAGCTCTCAGCCCTGATGCAAATAGTGGGCGTGCTCTTGGGAGGAATTATGTAAATACCCTCTCAAGAGCCCTCAGCCCTGATACAAGCAGTGGGCGGGCTCTTGGGAGGAGTTATGCAAATATCCTCTCAAGAGCCCTGATGCAAGCAGTAGGTGGGCTCTTGGGAGAAGTTATGCAAATATCTTCTCAAGAACTCTCAGCCCTGATGCAAGTAGTGGGCGGGCTTTGGAGGAGTTATGTAAATACCCTCTCAAGAGCCCTCAACCCTGATACAAGCAGTGGGCGGGCTCTTGGGAGGAGTTGCAAATGCAAATGCAAATGTAAACTGTCTTGATGGATGTCAGTCTGAAGTAGTGGGCGTTCCTAGGCAGGATGCATTTGCATGCAGACCGCCCACATGAGGCTCCATAATTGAAAGACCTGAAATCCAATGAATGAAAGGGGCGGGACCAGGGACAGTCAGGCTGGGGAGGAAAGCAGGAAAGGAGGCGGGCTCTATCTGACTTGCTGCAGCTTTCTATGCACATTGTGAGAAGCTCTCAGTGTGCGGTGATATCAGAGGAAGATATTTCAGTCCAGGAGAGGAGGCGGTACAACTGCAGGGGAGGTCAGAGGTCACATGTATTCCTTACCCATACTACTTTTATTGAGATCATCGTTTGTGGCAGGTGTGTGTGCGTCTTTCTTAGAAAATTGTTGCGCCAAAAAAAGTACCCCCTCCTATGAGAGGTGGGCGATTCGTGCACGCTGCATGCATGCGCTCCATCAGGGGTGCCAATTACTGTCTAGACAACCACCAGAGAGGCAGACGTGGTGACTCCCACCGGGAGAGGTTCCGCTCTTCTATATAACCGATCCTCAGATCTTTATACCGACCGCCGCCAGGTCCTGTCAAAAAAAAAATATGAAATAGATATTGTAAAATATAAAACATGTTATAAAATAATATCAATAATAATATAATAATATAATATAATTATATTAAATAATATCAAATAACAAACAAAAAATAGGGAGAGTAAAATACAAAAATCAAAAAAAAAAATACAAATAGTTGAAGAAATGGCAAAAAAAAGGAAAATATAGAACATTAAAAAATACAAATATAAATTGACATAATGTAATAAAATATGAATTATTAAAAACATTTTTTACAAAATAAAAAAAAAAATGCCAAGAGAAAAGAAAGGTATTCTGAAACAAAAAAGAGAAGAACGGTGGAAATGTTTTTGGCATTCACTTTACTATGGTGGAGCAGTCAGCTGTGGAAAGTCACGTGCTGCTCAGACTGAAGTCACATTACTCTGATCTCTGGTGACAGGAACTGCTACACGTCCCAAATACAGAATTCCTTTCATCATTCCATCAGAAAGTAAACCTAGAACTCCAGCCAGTGACTTCGCCTAGGCTGAGATGATGTCATCAGTCTGCTGCAGGCAGGAGGAAGCATTTCCTCAGTCTCCTCTCCCCAGTGATCAGTCTGCTGCAGGCAGGAGGAAGCATTTCCTCAGTCTCCTCTCCCCAGTGATCAGTCTGCTGCAGGCAGGAGGAAGCATTTCCTCAGTCTCCTCTCCCCAGTGATCAGTCTGCTGCAGGCAGGAGGAAGCATTTCCTCAGTCTCCTCTCCCCAGTGATCAGTCTGCTGCAGGCAGGAGGAAGCATTTCCTCAGTCTCCTCTCCCCAGTGATCAGTCTGCTGCAGGCAGGAGGAAGCATTTCCTCAGTCTCCTCTCCCCAGTGATCAGTCTGCTGCAGGCAGGAGGAAGCATTTCCTCAGTCTCCTCTCCCCAGTGATCAGTCTGCTGCAGGCAGGAGGAAGCATTTCCTCAGTCTCCTCTCCCCAGTGATCAGTCTGCTGCAGGCAGGAGGAAGCATTTCCTCAGTCTCCTCTCCCCAGTGATCAGTCTGCTGCAGGCAGGAGGAAGCATTTCCTCAGTCTCCTCTCCCCAGTGATCAGTCTGCTGCAGGCAGGAGGAAGCATTTCCTCAGTCTCCCCTCCCCCTAGTGATCAGCCTGCTGCAGGCAGGAGGAAGTATTTCCTCAGTCTCCCCTCCCCCTAGTAATCAGTCTAGTGCAGGCAGGAGGAAGCATTTCATCAGTCTCCCCTCCCCCAGTGATCATACTGCTGCAGGGAGGAGGAAGCATTTCCTCAGTCTCCTCTCCCCAGTGATCAGTCTGCTGCAGGCAGGAGGAAGCATTTTCTCAGTCTCCCCTCCCCCCAGTGATCAGTCTGCTGCAGGCAGGAGGAAGCATTTCCTCAGTCTCCCCTCCCCCAGTGATCAGACTGCCGCAGGCAGGAGGGAGCATTTCCTCAGTCTCCCCTCCCTCAGTGATCAGACTGCCGCAGGCAGGAGGAAGCATTTCCTCAGTCTCACCTCCCTCAGTGATCAGACTGCTGCAGGCAGGAGGAAGCATTTCCTCAGTCTCCCCTCCCCCCAGTGATCAGACTGCACACTGTAACTCTGTAGTAAGCCTCCAGGTGAGAGTCGGAGCTGCAGGGGCTGATCTGTGGCCCACAGAAGGGTTAACAGAGTTTCTGTATTCGGAGGCGACGCGGGAATAGTGTGAAGGGTTTCCATATCGGTCTGATAATTCCGGGATTTAATTGGGTGGTATATATTGGGGGGTGGGCACTGTCACGGTGGGGGTG
>NW_017308048.1:197731-209012 GCF_000935625.1 Nanorana parkeri
GTACATGAAGACAGGAAGTGAAGTGCGTGTAGACAAATGTCCCCCCCCCCAGGAACAGAACTTTATCTCTTTCTCAGAACTTTATTAGCTGATGTTAACTGTCCGGGTGCCAGGAAGGGTGCGATAATGATGAGGTTTGCAATGCCGTTCGCGGTAATTGGGCCGGCCAGTTAAAAGCGCCCAATCCAGTCCAAGTGCTGCCGCCGTTCTACTGCCGGGCGGGTCCCTTGGGGGGGGAGGGGGTCTTGGCGGGTTTTTTTTTTGAGGAGGGGGATATATATCCTAATCCATCCTTCTTGCAGCACACACAGCTCCCTACTATGGAGTCAGAGGCCTCAACAGAAGGTGCCAAAACGCACTTGACTTTTCCACTGCTGATTACTCGCGGCACACGCCGTTCAGAGACTCCAACAGAAGATGTCGAAACAAAGGGATTTTTCCACTGCCGATTACTCGCGGCATACGCCGTTCAGTGACTTCAACAGAAGGTGCTGAAAAGCACTGATTTTTCCACCGCTGATGACTCGCAGCATACACCGTTCATATACTTCAACAGAATGTGCCGATACCGCAGTGATTTTTCCACTGCTGATTACTTGCAGCATAAGCCGTTCAGAGACTTCAACAGAAGGTGGCGAAGCGCACTGATTTTACCACTGCTGATTACTCACAGCATACACTGTTCGGAGACTTCAACATATGGTTTTAGATTTTTAGATTGTAAGCCCTTTTAGATTGTAAGCCCTCAGGGGCAGGGCCCTCCTTACCATCTTGTCTTGAATTGTATTGTAACTGTTATGTCTTCCTTATATTGTAAAGCGCTGTGCAAACTGTTGGCGCTCTATAAATACTATGTAATAATAATAATATGGTGGTGAAACGCACTGATTTTTCCACTGCTGATTACTTGCAGCATACGCCGTTCACAGAGTACAGCAGAAGGTGTTGAAACACACTGATTTCTCCACTGCCGATTACTCGCCACATACGCCATTGAGAGAATTCAACACAAGGTGTTGAAACGCACTGATTTATCCACTGCCGCTTACTCGCGGCATACGCCGTTCGGAGACTTCAAGCGAATGTGCCGAAACGCAGTGATTTTTCCACTGCTGATTACTTGCAGCATACACTGTTCGGAGACTTCAACATAAGGTGGCGAAACGCACTGATTTTTCCACTGCCGATTACTCGCAGCATACGCCGTTCAGAGACTTCAACAGTAGGTACCGAAACGCACTGATTTCTCCACTGATGATTACTTGCAGCATACGCCGTTCAGAGACTTCAACACAGAAGGTGCCGAAACGCACTGATTTTTCCACTGCTGATTACTCACAGCATACACTGTTCGGAGACTTCAACAGAAGGTGCCGAAACGCACTGATTTTTCCACTGCCGATTACTCACAGCATACACTGTTCGGAGACTTCAACATAAGGTGGCGAAACACACTGATTTTTCCACTGCTGATTACTCACAGCATACACCGTTCAGAGACTTCAACAGAAGGTGCCGAAACTCACTGATTTTTCCACTGCTGATTACTTGCAGCATACGCCGTTCAGAGACTTCAACAGAAGGTGCCGAAACTCACTGATTTTTCCACTGCTGATTACTTGCAGCATACGCCGTTCAGAGACTTCAACAGAAGGTGGCGAAACGCACTGATTTTTCCACTGCTGATTACTTGCAGCATACACCGTTCAGAGACTTCAACAGAAGGTGCCGAAACGCACTGATTTTTCCACTGCCGATTACTCGGCATCTTCCGCATGGGCACAAAAAAGAATGACAGCTGCATTGTTTCAGCCTGCTCTACAACATTACCATACACGACACCTAACAAGACATATACTTCATAGAATTTACACTCATTGTAAATCGTCTCCTACCTGACGGGCGTCAGCAAACCGTCACTCCACGCTCCAACATGCTTTTTAAATCGCATGATCTCTGGCTACTGGATACATTGTGAGCGTTTCACATCATCAGGGACTTCGGAGAGGCGGTGGTTGTTTCAAGCAGACCGGGCCGTGTCTGGGAGACCTGCAGTGAGATAAAGAGGATTAGGAAGGTGCAGCCAGTCACTGTGCAGCATTACTAGACTGACAGCCGAGACTGCAGATGATACATATACAGTGCACCCCACTTCCTATGTTTCCACGTCGGAGGTGCGGCTTTTTGGGCCGCAGAATAATGGTGGCCGGTGCTCTGGACCGATGAGTCAAAATCTGGAATATTTGGCTGTAGCAGGAGGCAGTTTGTTCCCCGAAGGGCTGGAGAGCGGTACAATGATGAGTGTCTGCACCAACTGTGAAGCTTGGTGGAGGTTCCTTGCAAGTCTGGGGCTGCATTTCTGCCAATGGAGTTGGAGATTTGCTCAGGATCAATGGTGTCCTCAATGCTGAGACATACAAGCAGATACTTATCCATCATGTCATACCATCAGGGAGGCGTGTGATTGGCCCCAAATTTATTCTGCAGCAGGACAACGACCCCCAACATACAGACAATGTCATTAAGAAGAACAAGGGGTCCTGGAAGTGATGGTTGGGCCCCCACAGGGCCTGGATCTCACCCTCATGGGGTCTGGGATGACATGAAGAGACAGATCTGAGCCGAGTTCTCCGAGATGTACCTACAACAACCTACCTGCCGACTTCCTTCACTGTGTGCAAGTAAAGGGGGGTCACCCCAAATACTGATTGGAAGAAGGCAAAGGGGAGTCACCCCAAATATTGACTGGCAGGAGGCAAAGGGGGTCACCTCATATATTGATTGGAAGAGGAAAAAGTGGTCACCCCAAATACTGATTGGAAGAAGGCAAAGGGGGTCACTCCAAATACTGATTGGAAGAAGGCAAAGGGGGTCACTCCAAATATTGATTGGAAGGAGGCAAAGGGGGTCACCCCAAATACTGATTGGAAGGAGGCAAAGGGAGTCACCCCAAATATTGATTGGAAGAAGGCAAAGGGATGTCACCCCAAATATTGATTAGAAGAAGGCATAGGGGGTCACCCCAAATACTGAATGGAGGATGGCAAAGGGGGTCACTCCAAATATTGATTAGAAGGAGGCAAAGGGGGTCACCCCAAATACTGAATGGAGGAAGGAAAAGGGGTGTCACCCCAAATATTGATTGAAAGAAGGCAAAGGGGGGGGGGGTCACCCCAAATATTGATTGGAAGAAGGCATTGGGGATCACCCCAAATATTGATTGGAAGAAGGCCAAGGGGGTCACCCCAAATACTGATTGGAAGAAGGCAAAGGGGGTCACCCCAAATATTGATTGGAAGAAGGCAAAGGGGGGTCACCCCTAATACTGATTGGAAGAAAAGGGGGGGTCACCCCAAATACTGATTGGAAGAAGGCAAACGTGGTCACCCCAAATATTTATTGGAAGAAGGCAAAGGGGGTCACCCCAAATATTGATTGGAATGAGGCAAAAGGGGTCACCCCAAATATTGATTGGAAGGAGGCAAAGGGGGACACCCCAAATATTCATTGGAAGAAGGCAAATGAGGGGTCACCCCAAATATTGATTGGAAGGAGGCAAAGGGGGTCACCTCAAATATTGATTGGAAGGAGGCAAAGGGAGTCACCCCAAATATTGATTGGAAGGAGGCAAAGGGAGTAACCCCAAATACTGATTGGAAGAAGGCAAAGGGAGGTCACCCCAAATATTGATTAGAAGAAGGCATAGGGGGTCACCCCAAATACTGAATGGAGGAAGGCAAAGGGGGTCACTCCAAATATTGATTGGAAGGAGGCAAAGGGGGTCACCCCAAATATCGATTGGAAGAAGGCATATGGGTGTCACCCCAAATACTGAATGGAGGAAGGAAAAGGGGGGTCACCCCAAATATTGATCTAAAAGGAGGCAAAGGGGGGGTCAACCCAAATATTGATTGGAAGAAGGCAAAGGGGGTCACCCCAAATACTGATTGGAAGGGGGGTCACCCCAAATACTGATTTGAAGAAAAGGGGGTCACCCCTAATACTGATTGGAAGAAGGCAGAGCATTATACCAACCTAAAACTTGCACAGTACTATATATGAGCTCCTCCCAATGTGCATTAGAAGCTGCAGCAAGTCAGATAAAGCTTGCCTCATTTCCTGAGTGGAGGACATCCGGCATCATCCTTCATCCTTTCCTCCCCAGCCTGACTGTCCCTGGCCCCGCCCATTTATATCATCAGATTGCGGTTCTTTCAATCACAGTGGCTCAGCATCACATGTGGGGGCGTTACCTGCCTGGGAACGTCCACTCCTCTAGACTGACACCCACCCATCAAGGCATTTGCATAACTCCTCCCAAGAGCCGGCCCACTGCTTGCATCAGGGCTGAGGGCTCCTAAGAGGAGTACAGAGGCAGGGTGCTGTGATGTGTATATCTACCTATATATAAAATATATACAGTGGGGCAAAAAAGTATATAGTCAGCCACCAATTGTGCAAGTTCTCCCACTTAAAAAGATGAGAGAGGCCTGTAATTGGCATCATAGGTAGACCTCAACTATGAGAGACAAAATGAGAAAAAAAATCCAGACAAATCACATTGGCTGATTTGGAACCAATTTATTTGCAAATTATGGTGGAAAATAAGTATTTGGTCAATATCAAAAGGTCATCTCAATACTATAGAACTCCCCCAGTGGTACAGGTGAGTCATGTGACTATAAGTGCCAGTTAGCGGTATGCCGGCTGTAATATAGATGTGTCAGCGCTCTGACATGTGAGTGTTCAAAGCAAACAGCGCCATGGAGACCAAGCCGGGTCGGGAATGCACACACACACAAAAAGGAAATTCACTAATTAATGTGTCAAGTCATAAAAATAATTCCGAACTGCACCGGTGAGGAGGGACATTGATGGCAAGTGGAAGCTGGCGGACGGGGATGACACTCAGCAGGACGGTTACTCATTGCCACGGGAAGTACTAAACACATTGCGGTTTCCTTTCACTTCTTGTGCTGGTGACACAACAGGAAGTGAAAGGGAATCTTACAGGATGGTGATAATTGCCGCGAGTTCTATAACTTCCCCTACATCAAAAAAAAACTAAAATTTGGCTGCAGTTTGATTTTATTTTTTTAACAGCTGAAACTTGACAGGACAGAGGGGGCGGAGAGCAGACAGAGAGAGCAGAGAGAAGAGAGTGGACAGAGGGGGCGGAGAGAGGACAGAGGGGGCGGAGAGAAGAGAGTGGACAGAGGGGGCGGAGAGAGGACAGAGAGAAGAGAGTGGACAGAGGGGGCGGAGAGCAGACAGAGAGAGCAGAGAGAAGAGAGTGAACAGAGGGGGCGGAGAGAGGACAGAGGGGGCGGAGAGCGGAAAGAGAGGGGGCGGAGAGCAGACAGAGAAGGCGAAGAGTCCTCCAGCAGTGCAGAGTATTTCAGGAGAGGAGAGGTATAGAGGAAGGAGCAGAGTCCTCCAGCAGAGTATATCAGGAGAGGAGAGGAGAGTTATAGAGGAAGGAGCAGAGTCCTCCAGCAGAGCAGAGTATATCAGGAGAGGAGAGTTATAGAGGAAGGAGCAGAGTCCTCCAGCAGAGCAGAGTGTATCAGGAGAGGAGAGTTATAGATGAGACTCGATGTCAGTGATGGGATTTCAGGAACACGTTTGGCTTCCTCTCTGATGTGTCAGTGGAAATAGAACAGACGATGATGTCATCACTTACCTTGCATGGGATGACATCATTCGTAAGGCAATGTGAAGGTGACATCATCAAGAGCCTCTTCCGCTGAGATGGCTGCATTGCAGGACGTTGCACCACATAGTGAAATCAGTATCCGGCTGTACTACGCCGTCACTGTTCATATCACAGAGCCCTCAATGGTATTCCACCAAAATGCTGAAATCTGAAATCAGGCTGTTATCTCTGTAACCTAAGCGGGAGGAGGAGGTGCTTAGGTGAGATCACAGCAGGGAAAGAGCTGAGAGTGGGCAGAAGGCGGGGCAGTGGGTGGCTGTCTGTGAAAAGTGTTGTACCACCCTCATCCCGCTGTACTCCTCTCATACCGCCCTCATCCCGCTGTACTCCTCTCATACCACCCTCATCCCGCTGTACTCCCCTCATCCCGCCCTCATCCCGTTGTACTCCCCTCATCCCGCTGTACTCCCCTCATACCACCCTCATCCTTCTTCATACTCCCCTCATCCTGCTGTACTCCCATCATACCACCCTCATCCTGCTGTACTCCTATCATACCGCCCTCATCCCGCTGTACTCCTCTCATACCACCCTCATCCTGCTGTACTCCTCTCATACCACCCTCATCCCGCTGTACTCCCCTCATCCCGCCCTCATCCCGCTGTACTCCCATCATACCACCCTCATCCCGCTGTACTCCCATCATACCACCCTCATCCCGCTGTACTCCCCTCGTCCCGCTGCACTCCCCTCGTCCCGCTGTACTCCCCTCATACCACCCTCATCCTTCTTCATACTCCCCTCATCCCGCTGTACTCCCATCATACCACCCTCATCCCGCTGTACTCCCCCCATCCCGCTGTAATCCCCTCATCCCGCTGTACTCCCCTCATACCACCCTCATCCCGCTGTACTCCCCTCATCCCGCTGTACTCCCCTCATCCAGCTGTACTCCCCTCATACCACCCTCATCCCGCTGTACTCCCCTCATACCACCCTCATCCCGCTGTACTCCCCTCATACCGCTGTACTCCCCTCATACCACCCTCATCCTTCTTCTTACTCCCCTCATCCCACTGTACTCCCATCATACCACCCTCATCCCGCTGTACTCCCCTCATCCCGCCCTCATTCCGCTGTACTCCCCTCATACTGTCCTCATCCTTCTTCATACTCCCCTCATCCCGCTGTACTCCCCTCCTCCCGCTGTACTCCCATCATACCACCCTTATCCCGCTGTACTCCCCTCATCCTGCCCTCATCCCGCTGTACTCCCCTCATACCGTCCTCATCCTTCTGTGCTACCTTCATACCGTCCTCATCCTTCTTCATACTCCCCTCATCCCGCTGTACTCCCTTCATTTCACTATACTCCCATCATACCACCCTCATCCCGCTGTACTCCCCTCATCCCGCTGTACTCCCCTCATACCACCCTCATCCTTCTATGCTACCCTCATGCCGTACTCATCCTGCTGTACTCCCCTCATCCCGCCCTCACCCCGCTGTACTCCCCTCACTCCACTGTACTCCCCTCATACCATCCTAATCCCACTGTACTCCCCTCATACCGTCCTCATCCCGCTGTACTCCCCTCATACCGTCCTCATCCCGGTGTACTCCCCTCATCCCGCTGTACTCCCCTTCTTTCTGTCCTACCCTCATCCCGCTGTACTCCCCTCATATCACCCTAATTCCTTCTGTGCTACCCTCATACCACCCTCATTCCGCTGTACTCCCTGAAACTACTCATCCTCAGTGTACTGTACACCCCTAACACCCACTTTAATCTCCACACCCACCCCCCAATTCACCACTCACATCCACCTGTACACCACACTGTACACCACCTCACATATAACTCATCCCATTGTACAACACTCACATATACCTCACCACACTGTACACCACCTCACATATAACTCACCTCATTGTACAACCCTCACATATAACTCACCCCATTGTACAACCCTCACATATAACTCACCCCATTGTACTACCCTCACATATAACTCACCACACTGTACTACTCTCACATATAACTCACCCCATTGTACAACCCTCACATATAACTCACCCCATTGTACTACCCTCACATATAACTCACCCCATTGTACAACCCTCACATATAACTCACCCCATTGTACAACCCTCACATATAACTCACCACATTGTACAACCCTCACATATAACTCACCCCATTGTACAACCCTCACATATAACTCACCACACTGTACAACCCTCACATATAACTCACCCCATTGTACAACCCTCACATATAACTCACCCCATTGTACAACCCTCACATATAACTCACCCCATTGTACAACCCTCACATATAACTCACCCCATTGTACAACCCTCACATATAACTCACCCCATTGTACAACCCTCACATATAACTCACCCCATTGTACAACCCTCACATATAACTCACCCCATTGTACAACCCTCACATATAACTCACCACACTGTACAACCCTCACATATAACACACCCCATTGTACAACCCTCACATATAACACACCCCATTGTACAACCCTCACATATAACTCACCCCATTGTACAACCCTCACATATAACTCACCACACTGTACACCACCTCACACAATCTTTGCCCCACTCTACACCACCCTTTACACACACTTCACCTTTATGGATTTATTTATTCTCCCTGATGTGAAGGGTTATGCCTGGAGGTGTGAGGTAATTATGGGGTGTGTATTGGGGTAATTATGGGGGTGTATAGTGGGCTCATTATGGGGGGTGTATAGTGAGGTAATGATGAAAAAAAGGGAAGTATGGGATGTATGGGGGGTGAGGTAATTATGGGGTGTATAGTGAGGTGTGAGGTCATTATAGGGGAATATAGTGAGGTGTGGGGTAGCTATGGGGGTGTATAGAGGGTTGTGAGGTATCACCAAGTATTACTCCCATTTCTAATAGAAATTATTTTAGTACTATAACTCTCAGCATGCTCCCCTCAGCACAACAACACCGAGCACCCTCTACTTCCTAAACAGAACAACCCCCAGTAGGCAGAACTCCATCCCTTATAACACTACAGCACCCATCATAGAGAATGCCTCCCCTACAACTCCCAGCAGGCAGAAACCCTCCCCCTATAACACTACAACCCCCAGCAGGCAGAAACCATCCCCCTATAACACCACAACCCCCAGCAGGCAGAACCCCTCCCTCCATATCACTACAACCCCCAGCAGGCAGAACCCCTCCTTCTACAACACCACAACTCCCAGCATGCAGGGCTCCTCCCTCTTCTTATAGCACTACAACTGCCAGCAGACAGTGCCCCTTCCCTCTTTATAGAACTTCAATCCCAAGCAGCTAGAGCCCTTTGTGCACTACAACCCCCAGCAGACACAATCCCTCCCCCTCCATGTAAAACAACCCCAGCTGGCAGGCATCTGCCCCTCCTTATAGCACTACAACACCCAGCAGGCAGGCTCCTCCTTATAGCACTACAACCCCCAGCAGACAAGCCCCCTTTTCATAGCACTACAACCCACAGCAAGCAGAGCACCTCCCCCTGAAGCACTACAACCTCCAGCAGGCAGGAATAGCTTCTCCCCTTCAAGTAGCACTACTACTCCCAGCAGGCAGTGCTCATGTGTGGGAGAGCCTCCTCCTTCATTTACTATTAAACCCAAAAATCAGGGAGAGTCCCTTCCCTTGTATCACTACTTTTCCCAGCAGACAGAGCCCCTCCCCCCACTCCTCCGTAGCACTACATCTCCCAGCAAGCAGACAGATACCGTCCCCTCCATGTAGCACTACTACTCCTAGCAGGCATGGAAATCCCCTTCAACTAGCACTACTACCCCCATTGTTCAGGGGAGAGCCACTCCCCCTTTCTAGAACGACTACCCTCCTACATGCACACGGAGCACCTCCCCTTCCACGTCGCACTACAACCCCCAGCATTCAGGCAGAGACACCTCCCCTTCCTAGCACTACTAACCCCAGCAAGCAGGCAGGCGGGCAGGCGGGCGGCCCCTCCCCCGGTAGGCAGACAATAGGCGGGGGGTGGGCACAGCTCTGCCCCCTCCTCTCCTCTCCCCGTGGCTCCTCTGCCTCTCTCTCTCGCTCTCTCTCTCTTGCCCCTCTTTGTTCCCAGCCTTTGTCAGCCATGCCTAGTCTGGTGGTGCCAGGGCTGATGATGGAGAGGAATGGGGCCCTGGCAGAGCTCACCAAGGAGCGGGTCCTGGAGGACGAGCGAGCCCTGCAGATCGCCCTGGACCAGCTGTGCCTGCTGGGGCTGGGGGAGAGCGAGGAGGACAGCGCCAACAACAACAATGCCAGCAGCGGCAGCAGCAGCAGCAGCCCTGGCACCCAGCAGAAGGGGGACAGCAAGCTGTGTGCCCTGTACAAGGAGGCCGAGCTGAGGCTGAAGAGTTCCAACACTACGGAGTGTGTGCCAGTGCCCAGCTCCGAACACGTGGCTGAGATTGTGGGCAGACAAGGTAGGCAGCAAACACCCCCCCCCTACCTTTCCTCTTTGTCTCCATCATCTGTGGGCACCTGCCTTGCAAGGGACACCCCCCTTGTCCCCATCAGGGACCCCCTCCCCTTACCTACCTTCGCTCGGGCACTTCCTGAGCGGCGGTGCTGCCTGCTGGAAAGTTTATGTGAGGATAGCGTGCTCTGCAGTCTGGCGTCTATAGCGTGCCATGTATAGTCTGCGCGCTGACAGACGGTGGAAGTTTACGGCGTGATGCCCCTATAGAGGGAGGGTGGGGGGCTTTGCCCCTATACGTGGTGAACGTTTGCCCACCTAAACAAAAACAACCCCCCCCCCTCCTTTTCCTCTGCACGGAGGGAACCGCACGCGTGCACAGGGAGAGGGAAGCCTCTGTTCTTTGTTTGGGAAGAGTGGGCTGAGAGGGGGGTCTCGGCGTTCCAGGAAGAAGGATTTCGTCCCGGGGCAACTTCCTCCTTCGCCTTAAGTTCCGACGTAAAGTTGTGCCTGCTTTGTGCACGGGCAGCGGTGCCCACCGGCCCTGGCCGTAACGCCAGCTCAGCCTTTGTTCTCATTTAGGGGAGGACCGGTAGGGTTAAATTGAGAGATACCACACCCACCTTTCCTGGCTCAACCAGCGGTCCCTAAGATGGATTTGGGGGATGCGCCCGTGGTCCCTCTCCCCCTCTTAATGCCACCCCCCTCCTCCCCTATGCCACCTCTGCCCTTGCCCAGGCTGGGCTGACACTTGCAGTCCCATCTCGCAAACAGTTGCGATCCAACTTCTTTGTTGACGTTCTGTTCACATTTTTTGGGGGGGGTGTGAGCGTATGGGCACGCGTGTGCGCGTTCCCTACAGTGCAACGGAATCTGGACGTTCCCGAAACTAATGTAATAAGTCGATAGGAAAACGCTCCGAAAAAGCGGCCTCCGGTCTCCAGAGCTAACAATCTATTCGGTGTTATAGACAAAAAAAAATGCCCTCGTGGAAGCGTAAACGGCGCAGGTTTTTTAAAAAATGCGTGCGTTTTTGTTGTGAGAGGTGGGCGTAAGATGCGGCAGCGTGCTTCCGAAATACGTTTTTTTTTGTGGTGGGTGTGTGCGCGTGCTGCTGTGTTTGGTACCAAAGGCGTCCGGCGAGGAGC
>NW_017308048.1:209463-209868 GCF_000935625.1 Nanorana parkeri
GCCTGCGCGAGCCAGACCCCAGTCCGGGGCGTGAAGATCGCTCTTTAAACGGGGGGAGCGGTTTTTGCTAACTTTTTTGAACATTTTTTTGGGGGGAGCGTTCGGGATTTTGCCCGACGGGTCTAACCTGGGGAGATGGGGTGGCGAAGTCACCTTTGCCCTCTGTGGATAGGCTAGCGCGCTTGCAGTTTGCTCTAAGCTGCAGTGGCGTGTTCCGGACCCCGTTTTTGCGCACACGCCCCCCGCCTCCTCGTCAATTCCAAAACCCGCCGTGTGTAGAATGACTGATGTGACATCACTGATGCTTTTGCGCATTGTTCTGCCCCGGCTGGCGCAAACCACAAAATTCCAGCACCCCCATTGGTTTCGGAAGTTGGCGTGCAATGCTTTTACAAACTCGGTTTT
>NW_017308048.1:210058-215789 GCF_000935625.1 Nanorana parkeri
TAACCCTTAAGCCTGATGGCATTGGTCAGGACTTGCACCCCTCTGCCAGGGAGCGAGTAGGTGTAAACTTGAAATATTGCCCGCTATTGCTGTCAACTTGGGTCTTTGTTCGGCGGCGCACGTGCCGCGTTCATTGTAAATAGTGCGACTGTTTATCCAAGTAAATCCGGACAATAACGACAGACCGCCGCGGGCCGACTGATTAACCCACCCATTGCCTGTTAGGTCATTGGGCACCCAGAGGAGACTGAAGGGCTTTGCATACCAAAACACGAAACAGCTACCCATCATGTGCTTTCAGACAGACGCTGGCAACAAAGCTTCCCGACCAGACAGCCCCTGTCGAATCAGAGCGCCCCTTTGGGGGTATAGAGGGGGGGGGGGGTTGCCCGCTCGACCTGGCGACGGCGGCTGAACCCCTTTCCATGCCCGCGGGATGCGGCTCTCGGAGCTCCCGAGACGTTGACTTTCGAAAAACGTGCCGCTCGTGAAAATTATGTAACTGCAGACAGTCAGCAGACAGTGTCGGGGAGCCGAGGATCTCTTGTTGTAGACATCGGCCGGGGCAGGCTTTTGTGGCTGTTTTTGTTGTTGATGTTTTTATGGTGTCGTAAATTTCCAGGCACCACCTGTGTGTAAGAATTTGTGAGTGTGTGTGTTTTTGTGTAGGAGACGCTGCAGCGTGCCGTGGTGCAGGAAGTGAGCTGTTGCAGGCTCTTTGTCTGAAGCACTAGACTTTTTCTCTCCTGCACATGTGCTTCCCGAGCTGCACAATTTGTCCCATCTTTTGTCTGAAACAACAAGGGAAAAAAAAAAACACCACGCGCACACACACACACATTGCCTGTCGGTGAGCCTTCCAGCCCATGTCGTCATGGGGGGGGTCTCGCTCCGAGAATCAGCACTCGCATAGTCTGCGACCTAACGGTTCCTACGTTTTAAATAATTCATAACCAAATCTTTTGAGATATTTAACTCCCGAGCGAGCGCCCTCGAAGATCGAGGTCTCCGAGACGGCCCGGAGCTTGAATTCTTTTTGTTTTTGTTATGTTGATACAATGTAACATGTGCTGCCATGTCAGCCTGTCCCAAACAAAAGAACCCAGGCGGCATCTGGCGTCTTGAAGGGCAAAAGTGGCTGGCAAACTTGCCCAACTACGTCCTGATCTCGAAGGTCTTCTCCCACCCTTTTTATGTCCAAAAATGTTGGCAAAAATTCTGGGAAATAAAACTTTGACTGCCCCTTTAAAAACCCTCGAAAGAAACGCGTGCCTTTCGGCTGCCCCTTTTGTCCGGGTTCGGGCCTTTTTTTTGTTCCCCCGAAATTAAATTTCGTGTAGGCAGACAAAAGAAAATATTTTTTTTTTTGCGCCCGTTATTGCTTTTGTGTCTGCGTGCGAGGGAATGCGTGCGAAATGCGCAGGTTGTAGGCAAAACAGTTAGGGGGGTGTGGTCCTTATTTTACAGTCGCGAACAGAGCCATGCGTGTCTGTGCTTTCAGATGCTGGGAAGACACTGCGGAGGGTCGGCGATGGCATCTTAAAAAAACAAAGGTGGTGGTGGTGGCGGGGACATTATGACCTTCACCCCTTTTTTTTGATGAAAAGTGATTTATTTTTTGTCGGACTTGTTGGATATATTGGATGTTGTCATTCGTATCGAGATGGCGGGAGAAGGTTCCATATTTAAAGAGTAGGGGAGGAGCGGGTCGGTGCCTTTTTAAAAAAAATGTAGTTTTTGGGGGAAAATACGTAACCAGATTCTGAATACTTTTTATGCCAACCTGTTTATAGAAGGTGTCCATGCCAAGGTAGTGACGGGTGCCTATGGGTATTGTAGACCAGACCAAAAAAGGGGGCATGTATGGGGCAAGGTGCCCTAGAGAGTGCTTTCAATGTGATCTAATATTTGAATGACCGCGACCTTTTGTGTCTTCCCAATGCCCTAAAAACTTGAACAATGGGCCCCCCAAAAATTAGATATATAGAATAAACGTTGCTGGGCTATTTCATCAGATCGGGTTTTCTAAAAGGGCCAGCCACCCAAATACGATTTTTTAATGAATTCATTTTTTTGTAAATGCCAAGGATAACGATTCTGCCAGCGTTGGCGGGCACGTGGCTTTGGCGCTGCGTCTATAGATCTTCCATGACTCTGCAGCCCCTCTTCTAAACCCAGATGCAGCCCTTTGTATCTGTCATCTGCCTGAGAGGCAGGTGATGCCATTGGCTGCTCGCATGGGGTGGTGGCATGGAGGGGCGTGGCGGCTGTTGGCAGCGGCACCCTCACGCGGTCCTGCGAGCAGGCGCAGTGTTGGTAAACACACGGCACATTTTTGGCACGGCGAGGGATGTTGATGGGAAAGAAGAAAAAAAAAAAAGCCCCGACTTCCATTCTTTGTTAACTCTTCCCACCTGTGCCAAACGCTAACACCTTATTCCGTCCGCTCGGGAACTTCTAGAACTCTTCATTTTTCATACGCGACGGGAATCTCTAACTTCAAAAATTTAATGTTTTTTAGCAAAATTGATGCCAACAACCGTATTGTGTATTCCTGTCGCTGTAATATTTTATTGCTATTTTAAAATTGAGAAAAATTTAGATTTGAATGAAACTTTATTTATAAAAAAAAAAGTGTTTCCTTTGTGTTTGTTTTTTTTGTCATATGGCCATAGAAAGTTTTTGTTCAGAGACGATGGCTTCACGGGAGCTTCTGTACGGGTTAACCGTCAAGAAATGGGGACGAGCTGGCCAATAGGGTTAGGGCCCGCATGATTTGCTTTGTTCAGGTCGTTCTTTTTGTGTGTGTATGTAGGCTGGGCTCAGTCAAGGCATTGGAGTGCTGTTCAAGATCATGCTACGTATTGTTCCTTTGTAGGCTGCTGTACGTTAACGAAGGGGTTAAAGCTCGCTTGGCTTTAGCGCTGGTCATATCGGCTCTTGGTTTTTGGCAGGCATTTTGGATTTTTATGGACTGTATTAATGATTTTAGGAGCTGTGTGGTTTTTTTTATTTATTTTTACTTTACTTTATTTTTACTTTGTTTCTTTACAAAACAAGACTCTTTTAGTGCCTTCTGTCAGGTAGGCCAGTGGTTGTGTGTTCAAACTATGGACATCTGGTTAATGCAAACTCCATCTTGCTGCCATACGAGAAGTGTGAGCTTCTGGGTTATCTCTGTTGCTCGGGATATAGTTACTTGGGATCGATCTGCAAACACAGCCAAGTAGCAGGGCCCACCGCGGTGACAAGGGGTCCCTTGTTGACCCTTCTCATTGTTTGAGGAGAAACTTCATTTTATTTTTTTTTCAGTATCTCTGTGTCATGCTTGGTCGGTTTTTATCTGATGAATAGGACACTTTGAAGGAGGAGAGCAGGGACAGTCGCCACGTAATACCAGGACAGGCGAAGCTGGAGACATAACTGTGCATGATCGTGAGTGATCATAAACAAGCAATGACCCTCGGGTCAAATTCTGGGAATGATTTGGCATTGAGCAATTCACAGAAGGGCTAGGGCTTGGGTTTCTTGTGATACCCAAAAGTCACTGTGGTGGTCTGGAATACCCATAAACATAATATGAAGTGGTGGTTGAATCGAGACTATATGACACATTACATGAAGTAGTGATTAAATAAGGACTATATGTCCCATAAACATAAGATCGAGTTGTGGTTGGATCAGGACTATATGTCCCATAAACATAAGATGAAGTTGTGGTTGGATCGGGACTATATGGCATGGTTTGATCGAGACTATATGTCCCATGAACAGTAGATAAAGTTGTAGTTAGATCAGGACTATATGTCCCATGAATATCAGATGAGGTTGTGGTTAGATCGGGACTATATGTCCAATTAACTTAGAGGAAGTCATGGTTAGATCGGGACTATATGTCCAATGAACATAAGATGAAGCAGTGTTTGGATCGAAACTATATGTCCCATAAACATAAGATGAGGTTGTGGCTGGATCGGAACTATATGTCCCATAAACATAAGTTGAGGTTGTGGTTGGATCGGGACTATATGTCCCATAAACATAACATGAAGTAGTCTCTATAGGTTGAACTCGATGGACTTGTGTCGTCTTCTTTCAACCTGACTAAAATAAGATGAAATTGTGGTTGGATCGGGCTTATAAGTTTCATTAACATAAGATGAAGCAGTGGTTGGATCGGGACTATATGTTTAATAAACCTAAAATGAGGTTGTGGTTGGATTAGGACTATATGTCCCATGAACATAAGATGAGGTTGTGGTTGGATCGGGGCTATATGTTTCATAAACATACAATGAGGTTGTGGTTGGATCGGGACTATATGTCCCATGAACATAAGATGAGGTTGTGGTTGGATCGGGCCTATAAGTTTAATTAACATAAGTTGGGGTTGGATCGGGGTTATATGTTTCATTAACATAAGATGAGGTTGTGGTTGGATCGGGGCTATATGTTTCATAAACATACAATGAGGTTGTGGTTGGATCGGGACTATATGTCCCATGAACATAAGATGAGGTTGTGGTTGGATCAGGGCTATGTGTTCCATTAACATAAGATGAGGTTGTGGTTGGATTAGGACTATATGCTCCATAAACATAAGATGAGGTTGTGGTTGGATCGGGGCTATATGTCCCATAAACATAAGATGAAGTATTGGTTGAATTGGCGCTATATATCCTATAAACCTAAGATGACGTCCTGGTTGGATCAGGACCATATGCCTATAAATTACTAGCAACCGGCCCCCAGACATATGTCATCTTATGCTTGGGGGTACGTTAAATCGAGTGGACAAATTAGCTAGCTCCATTGACAACACTTAGATAAAATGTCAAAAGCTAGACGTTGACTTACATTTTTAAGGACCATGGGCTACCTGACTTCGGGGGTATGTCCAGCCCTGTGTTGAAGAGTGGCTCCAGCCAGATATTCCTCCTTTTTTCTTTTTTTTATAGTTTTGCACAGCGTGGTGAAAGGAAAGATGTTCTTATTGCTGTATTCTGTACGTTTATCATATTGCTGCATTTGGGGAGATTTCTCCTCACTTCTTCTCCCGGTGTCAATGATGTCTCTGAGACAGGAAGTGAGGACTCTATTTCCAACAAGATCACAGCTATTAAAAAAAAAAACAATCGTTGGCCGCTGTACTAATAGATTTTCTTATAGCTGTTGTATCACTGCTTGAGAGGGGTTACCTTGTGCTAAGCATGAGGGGCAGAAGGGTAAAATTTCTGCATTTGGGACACAGACAGAAATGTAAATTCTAGCCCTCCTCACTCTTATCCAAAACTAAAACTTGTCTGGAATTCTTTAATAGTGTTATGTTGTAAAGTATTACCCTGCATGCAACACGGGTGACCTCAGTTGCCTGCAGATATTGTTAAACAGCATCCTAACCACCCCCTTCTAGGGAGCACATGTAGTTATAATATGTAAATATTGACTTAAGACAGAAAGTCAAGGGATGGCCCGCCCCGTTCTGCCTCCCACAACGTCCTGTTGGACACTGAAGCTGCATATCCTGTCAAAGAATCAGTGGGGATGGCCCATCCCGTGAATTTTTCAGCAGACGTTGAGGGTTCTCAGGAAGCGTAGAGGCCTCCACTCCAGAACTTAACATTTGACCTCTTTGGTTAAACAGAACATTAGAATTGTCCTCCGTTAGCTTTAGAACCAAAAAATTCAGGTATTTTTTTACCTAGGATTAGGACTAATTTTGGGGGGGGGG